>NC_057866.1:141012891-141312891 GCF_019393635.1 Dromiciops gliroides | reverse complement strand
CAGAAAAAGATGTAAAGAGGAGGAAAATCTTGGCACTTCCCTTCCGAAGACCATTTGGCCAATGCTAAAATAATCCATAGAAAACTGGAATCCTGGCCAAATGTATAGATAGCCTCCCATCTCTTTGAGATGTTTGCAAATAGCTGAGCTCCAGTAAACTGTCTTTGTATCTCCAGAGCCTTTAACAGGATCTTAAATGTAGCAGGTACCTACAAAATATTTCAAACAAGTATTCATAGTTATGTCGACAGGAGGTAAGTATTTCTAAACCGCAGAGTCAAAACATTTACATTACCTTTATTATTAGAAATTCGACTGGATGAAGACTTTTGTTAGCCAATCCTAAGACTACCACCTGGAAACCTCTCTTCACCACGTTAAAGCATGTCACTATTGAAATGCTTTGTTATAAGTAAACCATACTTCATCCCCAATGATATTGCTTTATATTTGCCCCCAGTTGTAGACTCCAAATTTAAAGGGCCTACTGGCTCTTTTTTTTTAATTTTAAAATATGCAAATCTACCTCAAAGAGAAGTCCAGTTGTTTTCATGTGCTCACAACCTTCCTCAGAGGCTCTTAGCTAGTGTCAAAGGCATCATAGAGGAAGATGGGGAGAAACAACCAGAATGCTAGATTTGGCCTCAGGAAAAGCTTGAGTTCAAATCCCATTTCTGATAATTATTAGCTGAGTGACCCTGGACAAGTCCACTAACTTCTCTGAATCTCGTGTTTCTTCATCTGTAAAAGGGATGGAAATACATCTGACGTTTCATGCTGCTCTAGTAAGATAATGGCTGTAAAGCAATTTGCAAGCTTTAAGATGCTGCATAAATGTCAGTTATTTATTCATGCAGACCCATATGTGTAGCTGCTTGGCATCAGTCTCCTGAGTGTGGCATGTAATCAATTGTTCTAGACTGCTTAATAATGCCAGTCTGCATTATTTCATTATATACTTTGTGCATCCTGTTTCCCTTTAAATTACAAAGATTTATTGTCAGATTTCTTGCTTCTAGTTTTCTGTGAGTCTCAGAAATTAAAAAATAAAACATTTTGCGATTCAATTTTGTTGTTTTGTTTTCTTATAAATCAATTTTCTATTTCTCTTATATATTATGAAAGAAAAAAGAAAAAATGTCCTCATCCCAACACTAGGTTACATGTCCTCCTTTGCTCGGAAGTTATTATCCCTACCAAACTGTAAAAAGGCAGGAGGATGGTTTTCTCAAATTCTATTGGGGAATCAGGGTACTGTACTTAGGAAAACAAATCAAAGTTCTCTGAGGTCTTTTTTGGCCTCACCAGTCAAGCAGGAAAGTTTAATCAAAGTCGGTGGAGAAAAATCACTAAGCATGTTACAGTCTGATTTTGAGGATCAGAGATATTGAATAAGTGAAAATAACACTTATTCCATCATTTAGGGTTGAGCAATTCATAGAATCACAGATTTAGAAGTGGAAGGGTTGGCAGAGGTCATCTGCTCCAATCCCCTCATTTCACAGAGATGGAAAACCAGGATGAAGTCACATGATTTACCTCACACAGCTAGTGAGCGGCCAGCATGGAACTTGAAGCTGCGTCCTAGGACACCATGCAAGGATTCTTTATGCACCCATCCTCTTGCTCCATATTTGTCATTCAATCCATTGTCTACCTTTCTGAAAAATGAATTGGGTGAGGGGGAGGTTGGGGAAAAAATAAAAGTTTCTAGTTTTATGTTTAAAATTTCTAGTCACATTTTTCTAGTCAATCTCAGCCCCGGAAATTAAGAGTCTAAAAGAAATCAGGGCCAACCTAAGGAAAATCAGGCAGCAGATTCAAAAGAAGTTTAATTTACTCTGCCTTTCATTTCAACTCCCTTTTTATTAGGTTTTCATAGCACTGTGTATTACTGAGGAGAAATTCAAGAGTGTTTTTCTGTAATAGGTGTTTGGGTTCTTTTAGCCTAGACTTATGGGAAAGAGAATGAGGACATAGAGATTATGGGGACTGAAAAGAGCTGTCGCTCCTGAACTTGGGCAAAGTAAGGGCAAACTGTAGGCTCAATTGAATTCTGGCAACTCGATGAGTTCTGAGAACTCTGTAGAGCTATTTAACCAAAGCAGTGTGGTGTAGCAGAAAGAATAAAGGACTGGTTTGAAGGCCTGATTTGAATCTTGCTTCTGATACTTACTGCCTTATCATGGTCAAATTCACTTAATTTCCCCAAACCTTAGTTTCATCATCTGTAAAATGGACAAAATACTTACTTTCTCCTATTGTTCTGAGGATCAAATTAAATCTAGTGCCTGTTTCGTAAACTTATTATATGCATTCTCCTTCTAGTCTGGTGACCTGTGCTACATTCCTACCCTTATTTATTGTTTCCCATTCCCTTCATTCTCATCCAAATGGTCTCCATCATACTTTACTCCTACAAGGTACACATACATTCATATAAGTAAATTTTCTTGATAAACATTATTACTTTACCACCAATTTTATTTAATCTTTTCCTTCTGAATAAGGTAATAGAGCCTGAAATTCTACAGAACGAATGCCCTGCATACATTCTGATGATTCAAGCTCATTCTATAACCATATTCCAATTATGTCACATCCCCCCAGGTCACAGTAATATCAATGAAGTCACAGAACCACCTCAAAGGCCATGTTGCCCAACTCACACCTGAATGTGAATTCCTTCTATAATATTCCTGAGAAGCGATTGCCTACCTCCAATTTGAAACCCTCAGTGAGGGTGAACTCATTATCTCCTGGGCCTATTATTCTACTTTGTGATGGCTCTAATTGTTAGGAAGTTGTTGTGTTTTATGTTATTGTTGTGACAGCAAGCCTGTTTATTTATTTGTTTATGTATGTATGTACATATTTATTTGTTTGTTTATTTTCGGGGCAATGAGGGTTAAGTGACTTCTCCAGGGTCACACAGCTAGTAAGTGTCAAGTGTCTGAGTCTGGAATTGAACTCAGCTCCTCCTGAATCCAGGGCTAGTGCTTCATCCACTGCACCACCTAGCTAACCCACCTGTTTATCTTTTTACAGGTTCCACTAATTTTGCCTAATTCTTGCCTTTTGTGGCCAGAAAGAACAAGATTAACCCTTCTTTAATATGATAGTACTTCATATGACAACTGCAGGTCATTGGAAAAATGCTCTTGCC
Organism: Dromiciops gliroides; assembly: GCF_019393635.1. Taxonomy (NCBI): domain Eukaryota; kingdom Metazoa; phylum Chordata; class Mammalia; order Microbiotheria; family Microbiotheriidae; genus Dromiciops; species Dromiciops gliroides. The sequence goes on along the minus strand of NC_057866.1, from coordinate 141,309,725 downwards.
CAAAAATACTCACTAGAAACAAGCTCCTCACTTCCATTATTCTTGCTGATAGTTATTGTGACTCACTTTTTTTAACTTTAAACAAAATTATAATTCCCTTTTCTTTTTTTGTACATTCTTGTCCCTTCTCAATGACTTCTCTTCCTTCCAAGAAATCTCTCTTTTGCCATGAATAACTACAGTCCTGCAAAACAAATCAACACATATACCATATTTGGAAATGCATGACTTTTCCCAACTTTTCCTGAGGTCTCCCCTTCATTTTTTTCTTCATATAATTCTACCTCATTTCTTACCCTGCTGTTAGATTTCTTCCAATGTCCTACTCTAAATATTAACCAATGTCTGAAAGTGAGATCTTGGGAATAACTCCAATTTCTTATCACATCTACTTTCTTCCTTTCCTTTCTCTTCTTCAAAAACTACAAACCTGCCCCTTGTCACTTGGCCATCTTGAAATCAAAGCTCACTTTGGGAAATAAACTTGGATATCAAACTGAGTAATATCACTTGGGTTCAGAAGGGAGTACTATAAAGTGATGAGATTGGTTTTCTCCTGTGGCTCTGAAACCTGTTCCAAAGAAGAGCTCCAGGTACTTTGTGAGCAATAACTAGATCACTGGAATAAGTGGATAGTCACCAAAGGCAATATCCTCATAGGACAACAATCATCCAGATTCATAAATAATAGTATATCTGTTTTAAAATAGTCCTATTCATAGCCACATTTGTATAATTTTTACTTCATGGAGAAATGTTTAGTTGGTTGGCAGGTCCATTTTTGGTTGAAAAAGATCTGAAAAAGCTATAATGTTTCCCATGAAGTCTGGTTGTTGTCATCATCATCATCACCATCATTTAATGTTTTGAAGTTTTCCAACTTGGGTATCCCTATCATACCAAACTGGAATTACAGCAACTATTCATGGGCAAGTCTTACTGCTAATGTCAGATCCTGATACATCTGCTTTATGCATACTAACCTACTACTCCAACTAGGACAATTCACCCCTCCTTAGTAGCCTGACTCTGGGGCTCAGCTCTGGGGACCTCGCCATATTGTTGCCTGATTAGGTGCAGACACCCTACTATCTCTTATCTCTACTGAAGCACAGAATTCAGATCAAGTGATCTCACCAGCCTGAGCCTCATTTCTAAAACAGGCATTACAAGCACCTGCACCACCAAGCCTGGACATGTCCTGTCTTATGTGTTAATTGTCCCTTGATTATTGCTTTCATTCCTAAAACCAGCTGAAAAGGCCTTCCTCTCTTTCTCAATAATTCCTCAGAGATAAAATATCCATTTGGGCCCAGATTACCCCATAGCTTCTAGTAGCATAATTAAGACCTTCCATTCCCCTTTATTAAATAACCTTGGCCAAGTCAAGGGATATTTCAGTTCTGTACTTTCATCTCCCTCAACTTCTATTCAAATGTCCTAAAACCTAGATCTAGAAGCAAAGGTTGCAGATAACAACTTCGTCCCCACTAATCATTATCCCAAAAGCTCCCAAATGAAGGGATCATTTCTTAACACATATAGAAGCTAAGACTATTCCTAGACAATTTTCCCTCAAGGGAACCTCATCCACAGAGCTGCCATGCCACCACTTCCTAAAGAATTACCATACTATTGTCCCAATCTAGATAGAGATTTGGAGACCCACATCATTCTACTCCTATCTCAAGAAATATCCTTTGATAAATCTCTTTTGGACATATGGATGTATATACATGGATTTCTTTTTCCCTCCCTAGTGCAGGTGTTTGGGTTACTACAGAATCACTCACTTGAAGAGACATTTACTACCACATGAACAAATTGACACTGGTAGAAGTTTCCTCCTCATTTTAAAATTATTTAAATTCAGGAACCCTTATTCTAATTTCTACAGTGAGTATCCCTAATTTTTTGGTTAGTTGTCAGTTTGTTAGCTGTTATTTGGTTGGTTGATTGAGTTTTGGGGTTGTTCATTGGCTGGTTGGTTGGTGTATTGGTTAACTGATTAATTGTTGATCATTGATCAAACAGCAGATTGGTTGGTTGAATCAGTCAGGTATACAATGGCAGAATAAAAACATAATTTATTTTCTATTTTACGACTATCTTCCAACAATAACAACAACAAGAATTCTGGGCTTTTAGGCACCTGGGGCAGGGTAGCTAACTAATTGACTGATTTGGAAGTAACTCCTTTGCATATTTTGTGTACCACAGAGTTGCTGTGAGTATTCATGCAAAGAAAAGTCACTTCCTGGTTTTCTGCTATATCATCCTGTCTCTGCCCAACCCTTCGAGGACACACTGATGATTTGAAACAAATCTTGATGCTTCTCCCTCACAATCCATTCCATTTGCTTTCATTTTGATTTCTTTGAGTCTGTCATTGTATATGACAGGTTAATTATGATACATTCATTTCTGAATATTTTTAGATATATTCCAGATTGTAGAATAATGTTTTAATAGAGATGTGCAGAACACAGCAGGTGGTTGATATCCAAATTAGTTACAGCTGCCACATTTAAATAACAGGAGAAGAAAATGAATATATAATAAGGAAATCATATGTATATACATATCTACTGGATACCAAATAATAATGAGAGAATATAGACCTTGGAATGACCGATTATGTCATCGGATGTCACTATTGCCTCACACAGCCATAAGTTTGCATGCCTTTTCTTAGCATGAGAATTTGCAAAATCCCATTAGCAAAAGGCACAATGTAGAAGCACTCAGCCAGAGCTGTGCACCAGATATAAGCTCCAGAGACTCCACCCAGATTGTCAGTATTTAAGCCAAAGCTGTCTTCAGTGCAAGAGTATGCATACTGGTTGAGCAGCTAGGTGGCACAGTGGATAAAGCACTCATCCTGCAGTCAAGAGGACCTGAATTCAAATCTCATCTCAGATACTTTCTAGCTGGGCAAGTCACCTAATCTCAATTGTCAAACATCCAGGGTCATCTCCAATTGCCCTGATGTATATCTTGCCACTGAACCTAGATGACTCTGGAGGAGACTGAGGTTGGTGACCTTGCACAGCCCTCCCTCCCTTAAATCCAGTTCACTGCAAGTCATGCCGTGGTCCTCTTTGAGAAAGAAGGACAAAACACAACAACAATGTATGCTGGTCAGATTAATCAGGCTTTTTTCAAGTGACAAGACAGTATATGAAAGAGTGGGCAAGCAGAGAGCAACTCAGCCTCCAAGAAGTTTGCAATTGCTTGATTTTTTATGGCCCAGGGTTTTCCCTTCCATCTTCTCTGTTGTCATGCATGATACTAGCTGGCATGACTCAGAGGAGAAAAATTAGTCAGGAATTTACGTGGTGTGCTGTTGGTTTATGTTCACAAGAGGGTCCCATATACCTTGGGAGCCAGAAAACAGAATATATCCAAGAAAGAATGATCTAATGAGTATTTTTACTGCACTTATATCAGTGGTGTCAAATTCGGGAGGGTGTATATTGACTTAGAAAACCACAAATTGACATTATGTTTTATTATATTTTTATTCATTTTGTTAAACATTTCCCAATTACATTTTAATCTGGAACACACAATAGAGTTTTTTTCAGGCTGCAAAGTTCCAAGTTTAACACATCTGCTTTACTCATTCTTTCTCATTTTCTTCTCTTAGCAAACCTAGGAGGAAAGTTGTACAAGTTTCATTAACCTTATATTGACAGATAAGACAGCTCAGATCCCATAGGACCATTACTGCTATACAAACAGTCCCAAAAGTCTAAGTACAGTTTTAAGCTTTAATAATTTCAAAAGTATAAACATTGTAAACTTGCAAAAACATACCATTTGAAACTTTAATTACAGAAATTTCTTTTATACATATAGCTTTGTGAACTTTTAATGATAATTTTTCATTTTTCTTTTTAACAAATGGGGCACTGTCATTATGCATTGCATGCATGATATTTTCTAGATTCCACTTTCTCAGACTGTTGGATAAGTAGAAAAGGTCCTCTGACTTGATCACTTGATCTATTTCCATTACACATTTTTTCATGGAATCACATCAAAAGTGTCATGTATGCATCAAAATCTGATTCTCTGGGTAATCTTAAAGCTGGAGTTATAAATACAATCCTTTCAGTCACTGAGCAGCTGCTGATGAAGGTTTTAGCAAAATTTTTAAAATCAGTGAAGCACTATATAGCATACAATGATAATGATGATGAATTTTAGTAAGAAACATCAATATTTTAAATGCAAATATTGACCTTTCAAATGTTATTTTTGTATATTTGTAGCATCAATACTTTTGAATTTATTAAAACTTAAAAGTGCATTAAAATGTTGGGGACATTTTCTGTAGAATTCATTTATTTGGGTAGAGATTCAGACCTATGATTTCAAATCTATAGGAAATCCCAATGTAGACATTTCTTCTATAAATGGAGATTAGCAAACTATTTGTCCCTTACAGTCTCAAAGATTTGTCATAGGCATCAAAGTATGAAGTGACATCAATGACAATACAAATATGCATCAGAGGTTGGACTGGTACCCAGGCCTTCTGTTAAGGGCTAAAATTCTAGCTAAACTATCCAAATATCTAAAATATCTAATGAGTGGTCGCCAATAAATTATAAGCTTTAGCAAGAGTTAGACTTTTAAGCATTTATTAAGGAGAATAAGAATTTGATAAAGAGAGAGAGAAAGGCCTAGATTCCTATCTATTAAAGGGAAAGCGCATTTCTAGCTCCCTTCTCCGCCGGAGTCCTCAGGAACGAGTGAGACAGAGTGCTAGTCCCTTCCTTCTTCCTCTCACTAGCCAACATCACTTCCTGACGCCCAAAGAAAAGACTCCTGGTCTTGCCCTCAAAGACCTTCGCTTCATGGACGGAACTCTTCTACAGTAAGTCTCCAGCAGGTGGCGTCATTCCAATCATTACAGTTCCCCACTTTGTTTCCTTAAGAAACGGGACGTTTCCTTGATGAAACAGTCAAAAATAACAGAATATAATAACCTATGCTAACTAACAATATGTTAATAACAATATAGAAAAGGAAGAGAGGAAAGTTTTGTCCAGAGGGGCAATTTTTTGTCCTCATGAACCGACGCTTTGACATTGGTCTTGCAAAGGGAGGGCCTCTGCAGAGAGTACATGTTACAGATGGTGTATATAATAACAAAAAGAGAAAAGAGAAAAAAAAACAACAACAAAACAAAATTGTTCATTTAAAGTCTCTGAAAGTCTTTTTTCAGATGTCCTCTAGGTGTAGTCATAGAATGGAAGTCTTTTCAGGGGTTGATGTGTGGATGCTGGTAATCAGCCAGGAAAATTTCCTACAAAATTGAGCTTAACACAACTTTAAAATAGCTTTGTCAATAATCAAATCAAACAATGAAAGTTCTCAAAAACATGTCTAAGGGAATTCAGAATCTTAGTTGTTACACATGAAACATATAATAAAACAAAAATTGAAACATTCTTTGAAATTATAATATTACTATAGTCCCCCCTTATGGAAGGTAATTGAGAAGACAATTGCTGCGATATTAATTTTTAAAAATAATTTTTATCTTTGTCCCATCACTTTTTGCATCATCTGCCTAATTATCCTCATGCCATTATGAGAAATTAAAAAATCTAATATAATTGGTAACAGATGTCAAGGCCAAATTCAACACTGTTATTTATCATGACACCTGAGATAATTATGTGGGTTACCATAAAAGAACAGAGAAATGATGGGATATGAGCATTCCTACACTTGAGCAATATATACTGTCCATGCAGTATGCCAGGCTTAAAATAGGTGGGTGGAATATATGTCCATGCCACTGAACATATTGAGGAAACTGAGTCAGACAATCAGATGCATGGGATTGAGATGTCCATGGCATCAGGCATATAGGACGGGGCATAGAAGCCAGGTGTAGAAATGAGATGGGTGGGATGAATACTTCCAGCCATCTGTACAATATTGTGGGGAAAAAGAGAATAAAATATTAAACCAAGAGAATCCAACCTCAACATTTGTCAAAAGCCGTTCCCTAGGCCATACCTTGACTTCATGCATGTCTCCCCTCATGTGACAGTTGTTAAGGGCTAAAATTCTAGCTAAACTGTCTAAAATATCTAATGAGTGGTCGCCAATAAATTATAAGCTTTAGCAAGAGTTAGACTTTTAAGCATTTATTAAGGAGAATAAGAATTTGGTAAAGAGAGAAGAAAGGCCTAGATTCCTATCTATTAAAGGGAGAGCACATTTCTAGCTCCACTCTCCACCAGAGTCCAAAGGCAAGAGATCGAGAGAGCGCCAGTCTCTTCCTTCATCCTCCCACTAGCCCGCGTCACTTCCTGACGCCAAAGAAAAGACTCCTGGTCTTGCCCTCAAAGACCTTCGCTTCATGGGTGGAACTCTTCTACAGTAAGTCTCCAGCAGGTGGCGTCATTCCAATCGTTACACAGTTCAGTGTCTGCTCTTGCATGTATTCCTCATGATTGAATGGCATCTTGGCCAACTCTGATAACTCAGAATAAAGGCAATTAATGTCTTAAATGATAAGTTCCCATAATTCAAGTCTCATGGATTTAAAAATTGAGGATGATAAATGATCACAAAAAATGTGAATGTACCTTGACTCAGAGTATAATATACAATTATGCAACAATTTCAAATACCCCCTTTTTTACTTAGTATAAAATTACTTTTGTGAAAAATCAGAACATATTTAAATACAAGTTAAAGCATAACACAATCTCAAGGAAAACTTTTTTTTTGAAAAAAGAAAATTTTTACAAATATTCCCCTCTTTTTTTTTAATATGCTTATCAAAAATAATACTTCTAGAATCAATTTACACTTGCCATGGCAACGAATTTGCCAAGGAAATGCTTTAAAGAGTTTGATCAAATAATCAGTTGAGAAAAAATAACAAAAACAAACAACTCAGAATATGGGAGCACAATACTCCTAGAATTAACATTGTATTATGAAATCAAAACCGTCTTGCAATGTTTCAAAATTAGATAGATGAATGAATAGAAGAAAATACACATGGAACAATAAAAGACAATGAAATTCAAACTAGGGAAATCTAAATTAATATGAACTTAACATTAATAAGAGTATTATAAAATATAAACTTAATCACATGACTAGAAAAAGTTTTTACAAATATTCTCCTTGTTTTAAAAACTAAGTATAAAACACAATCTCAAAAGTATGAAAATCTCTATGAAAATAAACCCATACCATTAATCTCAAAATGTATATGGAATAGCATAGAAATCCTATATAACCTCTGAACTGATGCTATTACTCTGAGTGAATTCAGAATACTTTTGATTCCGGTATCTAAAATCCCCAATACTCATATCAATACCTTGCTGCTTATTTCTACATTTCTGTAAAATATGTACCCTTCCATGGCAAAAGAAGCAGAGTCTTGAACTGTGTTGATAATTGTCATTCTTATTCAGCTTAAGTTTTTCTTCTTTAACCCCTCTATATTGTCTGTTGGTTCTTTCATAATACAAATGCTTTATAAGATTACTAATTAAAGACAAAAGCAGGTTAGCAAAATTATGAACAAAACGAGCATATCTGGAATTTAAAGGGCTTCCTAAAGTTGTCTCAGAAGCACAGCCAGGCTGGGCAAGGACTGAGACAAGCTGCAAATGCAGGTAGAGAAAGCTGCGCATGTGCAAAATCAGGACCTGAGGAAGGTGGATTAGATCTCGTGACCTCCAGGGCAGGAGAATCAAGGAGAGGGGGAGGAGGTGGGGTACCTAGAGAAGGGGTGGGGGGGACCACCTCTCCCATGGGGAATCAAACTCAGGCCTGTTTTCCCCTTCCCCAGCTTCTAGAGAATTAAAAGCTTCTAGAGAAGCCTCCAGGCATGCAAAATTAGAGCAACAATTAGTGTTAGAATTCAGAAAAGCTGAAGAAATCAGAGCTTTCTCTGAAAAAGCATGGCTGGGAGAGGGGGAACACCTTTGTGTAAGCACCTTGCTGGCTCTTCTAACAAAAATAAAAATAAAAATAGAAAATCCACAGAAACAAAGCATTAACATGATCTTATCTCCCATTTGTCTGGTTAAACAGACTAAACTCAAAAATAGGGTAATTAGGGAGTTTAAAAGGTCCATTTGAAAAAATTTAAAGGGAAAACACCCGGCAATTCAGCAGTACTTCGGATTTAAAGGGATAGGGTAGGGGAAATTTCTTACCCAACCGAAAGATCAGAAGTAAGGTTCAGCTTTCCTCTTCGTGGTCAGCCATCTGCTAAGGGCTAAAATTCTAGCTAAACTGTCTAAAATATCTAATGAGTGGTCGCCAATAAATTATAAGCTTTAGCAAGAGTTAGACTTTTAAGCGTTTATTAAGGAGAATAAGAATTTGATAAAGAGAGAGAGAGGCCTAGATTCCTATCTATTAAAGAGAGAGCGCATTTCTGGCTCCCTTCTCTGCTGGAGTCCTCAGGAACGAGTGAGACAGAGCGCTAGTCCCTTTCTTATTCCTCTCACTAGCCAAAGTCACTTCCTGACGCCCAAAGAAAAGACTCCTGGTCTTGCCCTCAAAGACCTTCGCTTCATGGGCGGAACTCTTCTACAGTAAGTCTCCAGCAGGTGGCGTCATTCCAATCGTCACACCTTCTTGATACTGAGGCCAGACTATGTCCAATAACCATCCCATGGTTTCCCCATCATCTCTAGGGTTAAATACAAACTCTTCTGTTTGGTGTTTAAAGTCCTTCACCACTTTGCTTTAGCCTACCTTTCTGGACTTATTGTATATTACTTCCCTTTACAAATGGGATGGCCCAACCAAAATGATCTTTTTAAAAATTTTTATTTTATTCTGAACTCAAGAAATAAAACAAGCATTTCTATAACAGTAGAATAGGAAAAAATATGGTTATACATGAAACTACAAATATATTATGTACAATTTGCTATTCCTTTTAAATATATAATAAAATTGTCATGTACCTTCCTTTCTTTCTCCCCTGCCCCTCCAGCCCTAGAGATGGCTACTATTAAATTCAAATGTGTCTGTGTGGATGGATGGATGGATGGATGGATGGATGGATGGATGGATGGATGGATGGATGGATGGATGGATGGATATAAACCACTCTATACAAATTTCTATTTATCAGTTCTTTCTCTGGAGATAGAAACAATCAATAATTTCATTAAAGAAAATGGCAATAATGAGATGACATTAAAATCTATGGGATAAAGCAAACAAAATGACTTTCTTGCTGTTCCATCTTCCAAATCACTGTCTTTGTACAGATTGTTCCCATGCCTGGAATGTATGCCTGTGTCAATTCCACGTCTTTGCATTCCTAGTTTCCTTCAAGGCTCAATTAAGTGGCTTCTTCTACAAGAGACCTATCCTGACCTTTCCTATAGCTGCTAAGGTCTTCACCCTCCACAAAAAATATTACTATTTATGTATTTATTTCATATATATGTTACATTTACTTATATATGTAGTTAAAGCTTTCTTTCAATAGAATATAAGCTCTTTGAGGGCAGTGGCCTGTTTGATGTTTGTCTTCATATACCCAACCCCTGCCATAGCACCTAGTACATAGTACACACAATAAAATAAATGTTGATCAATTAACTACATCACACTACCAAGTCTCAGAAATTATAGACTCTTATACATGTAATTATATAGCATTTTACTTTGTACTTAGATTTTAAGGGCATTGGCCAAGATCACACAACTAAAAAAGTATAGAAGCAAGACTTGAAGCTGCATCATCTCATCTTAAATCCAGTGCTCATCCCTTCATACTAAGGCTAAAGATACAAATTTTGTCATTGCCCCTCCTAAAAATAAGTAACCCTAGTCTTCAAATGGAGATTCAAAAATTTAATCATGCTTTGGACTCATGAGTCTAAGTACATATGATATCATTAAGACTTCTGTCATAGGAAGTGTTGCAAGATATTCAAACATATTCTACTTTTTATCATTAATGAACATGGGATTCTGGGTTTCTGTTGCATTTATGTAATTAACTTTGTAAACCAAGATGCCTGGTAAAAATAAAAATTATGCCTCTATCCAGAACAATTAAGTAATTCTCTATCAAGATAATTTTTTCCTGGAAATGTATTACAATGAAAAATAATTATCACTATAATAACCAATTACTAGTGAATCTGACTAATGGCTTGATAATAGAATCTTGTGGTCATTTTCCCTCTTGTCAATAGTTTTCCTTTCTGGAAGCTTTCAGAATTTTACATGGTTATAGAGGTCCCAGCAGAGAGTTCTCTTCTTATTTTAATTCAAAATGAGGAATTGTTGGATGTTCACTTCAACTTAGGTTTCCTTTGGCATCAATAAACATTTATATTCATCTTAATGTATCAGAGATTGTAAATCCACATGTTCATTTCTTGGGAGCATAAAATACCATTGTTTGGGCTTCCAGAAGCTTTTACTGCTTTTTCTCAGTTATGTTTCCTATAATCCTGCTAGTTTCCCTTTTTCTGTTTGCTTTATTTGAAAATTCAGAAATCTAAGGCTCAAAGGGCCTTGAATGATCATTATTTCTTCTATCCCTCTTCTTTCAAGCCAAAATCCTCTTCATTAAATCATGGACTCTTAGAGTTGAAGGGTCCCTCCAAGGTCATTTAGTCTAATTCCTATAACATACCCAAGCAATCAAGGAGGCAGTGTGATACAGTGAAAGGAACACTGAATCAAGAGTCAAAGAATCTGGGCTGAAATATCACTTATATTTGCTGCTTATGTGACCTTGCATAGCTTGCATAACCCTCAGGTTCCTTCTCTATAAAATTAGGGGGTTGCAATAGGTGGCTTCTGAGTTTCTAGTTCTAGGTCAGTAATCCTCTGGTCCATTCATTGTTTGAAGACCTCCAGTGAGATAGAATTCTTGATCAGACAATCCATTTTCACCAGCAGTTCTACAGTATTAAAAGACTTCCTTTATATACAATCTAAATTCCCCTTTTTGCTACTTCTGGCCAAGGTGCCTAGTTCTGCCCTCTGGAGCTAAACAAACAAACAAACAAAAAAGCATGTCCCTCTTCAATTTGACAGTTGTTCAAATACCAGAAAAGTTTTCTACTTTCTTCCTAAATTTTCTCTTTTCCAGGATAAACACCACTACCCCAACACTCCCTTCAACTAATCCTTGCCTGAGAGATGGGTAGTTCAGTGGATATAGTGGGTGGCCTACAGACAGGCATACCTGAATTCAAATCTGGCCTCTGACACTTACTTACTAGCTGTGTGACCTTGGGCAAGTCACTTAACCTCTGTTTGCTTCAGTTTCCTCTACTGTAAAATGGGAATAATCATCACATTTAACTGCCAGAATTGCTGTGAAGATAAAATTAGATGAAATTTATAAAGCAATCATTACAGTGCCTCACACATAGTGAATGCTATAAAAAAGTTAATACTATTAATAATAATATTATTAAACATAAAATCAAGGGTCTTCATTTTGGTTGCCCAACTCTGGACAGCCTCCAGCTTGTCAATATCTTTTTTAAAACATGGTACACCCAAAATTGAACACAATACTCCAGATGTCTTCTGACTAGGGAAAACAGCTCTTCTGTGCATGGTCTAGTCCTTGGTGTTAGAAATAAAAGGAAAAATAGTTATGTGAAACAATTCAAAGAAATTACTCTTTAACAACATATCACACAACACATATCACATAACAACATATCTCAGGCAGAGCCTGAAATCAGGATTGGTCTTTGTAATTATTCTGAGAGAAATTGTTACTAATAACCAATGATTTGGGAAAATTCAAATTTCCCCCTTTTTCTGTTATTGACACTTCATGACTTTAGTTTCTAAAGTGTGAGCTAACCTTCTTTTCTATCCAAGCACACCCAACCTCACAAGAAATCTCTAGCCTAAGGTGAACTCCATTCAATCAAGCTTGGGTGAAGTTAGATCCTTTTGTCTACATTGACCAAGTCTGGGGATGGTCTAAGTATAGAGATAATTCTTCTTTGACATGGAGTTACTAGAAGATCCTCATTGTAATATAGCTTAGCCTCTCATTATAATATTCATTTTCTCATTAATTGTTAACCAGAGTTAAATGCCACCCTCAGGAATACCCCTCTTCCAATTTGCATATAAGGCATGAGCTTGCCACCATGATTATCTTTGGTCTAAGAGAAAGATGGTCAAATGACCATCCTTTTATTAATAAATATACTGGCATTATTAATAAAATTATTAAATCACTCAGAAATTATGTCTCTTGAACATTTTTAAATGTCACAATTATCAGTTTGGCTGCTTTTAGTGTTGTTTTCATTGATATTATTCTGCTTATTGTGTTAATTATGTTCCAAGTCCTACCTCTAATTTTTCTAATAGCTCAAAATTACCAGTGTGTCACTTAGGGTATCCATCAGTTTTCTCTCATTCTTGTTATGTCACCTCCTTTTAATAGTCAGTCAACTAGAATCTAATAAATGCCAGTCACTATGCTAAGTACTGGGTATACAAAGAAAAATCAGTCCCTGTTCTCAAGAAACTCACCATCTAATAATGATGGGCCAGTACTTTATCCACTTTGCCACCTAGCTGCCTGAGTAGAATGTTATATTCACCTATACCCACCATATGACTTTCCATTGCCCTTGAGTAATACATGATGCTGATTCTTCTGAGGTAGTGGCATTACAAATTTCACAGACAACTAGCATCACCAGGAGAATAGTAGTGATAAATAGATGGAACTTTACAATAGGAAGAAACTTCAGATAATTAAAGTAGTGTATAATTCCCCAAATGGAATCCCACCTGCTCTTCTACTCCATTCTGGGCCCAGCTCATTGTCTATCAGCAGTGGCTGTCCAAGATAGATAGTAATAAAGAAATCAAGAGATTAATATTAAAAGATAAAGAAATAGAGATAAAGCTATCAGTGTAAGTAAAGATTGTAATGCATACATAGATGTAGAGATTGTGACAGAAACAAAACAAAGAAAGAGATCAATGGCATAAATATAGATATAGAAATGATAGGTATATCTCTTACGGGTAAGCCTAGTGAGTTGACTCCCAACTTAAATCATAATCTGGGCAATACACATTTTTTATTCCTTTCATTTTTTCCTAGTGTAGATAATTAGCCAATCTCTTTTGAATAAATGCAGATTTCATTGGAGAGGCTTCACTGTAATCTTCTATGATTTAATACAATAAGTGTCACATCTATAAACAGGAGCATTTAATGAACTTTGACATTGATTAAAACTATTTCCATTAGGATGTTGTGCAGGAATGCTCTGTTCATCATAAGTCCCTTTTTACCATTAATACTCAGTAGATAATTGAATACCTTATCTATTTAATATATCTATAATATTAATTTAAAAGTTTCTGGATTGCTGCACTTTTCTTGCCCACCCCAGGATGACTCTACCCTGAGGCATACTCTGCTGATGGGTGAATTCCCTGGTATGGTTAGAATTGCCATTTCTTGACTGGTCCGAAGAGCACTACATACTTAATTTCCAGTTTAACTAACTCTCCTGACTGCTCCACTTTCCTAATGTCTGCCCTATTCTTCTTCTTTCCTCTCTACTACTTTCCAGCTCCTATTTATATTGTCTTTCTTTATTGAAATGCAAGCTCCTTGAAAATAAGGACTATCAAGTTTCTTTGTTTTGTTTGTATTCATATCTACAGCATTTAACACAGTGCCTGACATCTTATAAGTGATGAAAAATGCTTTATCTATTTACCTAATAGAATCATATAATATGCATTATAGATACTTTGTCTAAGGAGAACTGTTAAAGCTACATTTTGTTCTTCTGAATCAAATTCTTTTTTTAAAAAAATAACTGTAGTCACAATGAGATCATGTATACATCACGTATGTATGGTCACTTGTGTGATTGCAAAGAAAACATGCTATATAAAATAATTTCTAATGTGGAGACATTTTTGTAATGTATCCTGAAGGCAAGAGGGGGAAGCTAAAAATTCTTGGGCAGGAGATGTGACATAGTCAGAACAGTGCTTTAGGAAGACAGCTTTAACAGTTGTGTGAACAATTGATTGGAAAGAGGTAAGACTGAAAACAGAAATCAATTAGGAAGCTGTTGAAATAGTCCAAATAGGAAGACATAAGGGCCTAAAATTGGGTGGTGGCTGTGTAAGTGGCAATAATGTTTAGGATACAAGAGATGTGGAGACAAGAAAAGATTTGGCAACTAATTGTATATTAATAAAGGAAGATGATGGATGACAAAGAGGAAAGAATTTAAAATAAATTTGGGGTCATGAATCTGAGTATATGATGAAAACAAAAGAAAACATACTATTTATCTCAGAGATCTGCTGTAAAAGTCAAATGGGATAATGTATCTAACATTAACTAATAGTTGCTGGGCCCTGGAGACCCAAGGGGAGTCATGGCAGTCTCCTTAATCTGCCACTCTGGTCTTTACCCACACAATAGGTCCAGAATAGGTTGAGTTCTAAGTAAGATTTATCAGAAATGGGGAATATTTAGATGTGGTCATTCAGTCTCCATTTAAAGATCTCCAATGATGGGGACCTCACTACCTTATCTAGGAAGTCCATTCCACTTTTTTTTCTCTGTGTGTGTGGGGGGGGGGGGCAATTGGGGTTAAGTGACTTGCCCAGGGTCACACAGCTAGTAAGTGTCAAGGGTCTGAAGCCGGATTTGAACTAATGTCCTCCTGAATCCAGGGCCAGTGCTCTATCCACTGCACCACCTAGCTGCCCCTCCATTCCACTTTGTGTGTGTGTGTGTGTGTGTTGTTTTTTTTTAGTGAGGCAATTGGGGTTAAGTGACTTGCCCAAGGTCACACAGCTAGTAAGTGTTAAGTGTCTGAGGCTGGATTTGAACTCAGGTACTCCTGACTCCAGGGCTGGTGCTCTATCCACTGCGCCACCTAGCTGCCCCTCCATTCCACTTTTAATAGCTCTGGCAGTTAGGAAGTTTTCTCCTTGTCACAAAGTGAAATCAATTTTCCTACAGCTTCTATTAGTCTTAATTCTGTCCCCTATGAACAAATGAATCATATATAAGACCTCTTTCATATGAGAACCTTTCAAATACTTGAAAAGAGCTATCATGACACTCCCCACATCCCTCTTCTCCCGCATACGCACAATTTATTTCTCTAGATTAAATATGACAGCAACAATAATAATATAGCTGATATTTATACATGATTTAAGATTTACAAAGAATTTTATAACAAGGACTATCCCATGGGATATACCCAAACCTGACCTTTCTTTCAGCCATGTAGTAGCTCAGATCTAAAGGTGGCATTTTGAAATGGAAGGGCTCCACTCTATGACTTCCACTCCTGATTCTCTGAACTTTCTCCACCATACTACAGCATCCTTCTCACCCTCAATGTCTACTCTGTTCTTGCAGCACTTTCATCTTATTGGTTAGTTCCTCCCAGAACCTCAATTTTAAGGAAAATTACCAGGTCAGCCCTGACTCCATTCCTCTTAGGGCTTTATTTCTGACTTCCTGACCATGCCCCACACTGATGGTTTCAACCCCATCTCCTCACTTTTCAGCTTTCCCTTATGTGTTCTCTTCCCCCATTAGTACCTAAATTAGTTCCTTAAGGGTAATTTTTATTTCCTACCCACCCAGACACACTTAGCATAACCCCTAGCACATAATAAGTGCTTGCTGATTATCTTCCCATTGCCTATGAAGTCAGAGGAAAGGATGACTCAGTGGAACTTTAAGAAGGAGAAACACCTTTCAGTTTGCTCTTTTCCTTAGTATCATCCTGTAACTCCAAGATTTCCAGTGAGAGGTGAGAACTCGTCTCCCTGATATCAGGGTGGCTGTGCCCAAAAAACAGCTAGAGCACAGGACTCAACAAAGGGTCTTTCTTTTCCTGAGTAGGAAGTTGAACATCATGATGGATGAAGATGACTTTATGAGTTCTTTGGGTCCATAGTGTAGAGCTGACTGGTGGCCACAGGAGAGTCTTCATCAGAGAACCTGCCCACTGACAAGAGCATGACCAGGCATTTTTGGTCAATTCAAAAGCAAGGTAAAACATGCCCATGCCTCATCTATTCAGTGACCCCACATAGAATTACATGGTCTGATGAAGTTTAAGTATCAACCTCCCTAGAAATTGTAATAGTAGTAATATGTCAATAAATCCTGTCTCCGGTCATGCCCTCACTGTGTCCTATTAGTTTTTTGTATCCTATAGCATTTCTGCTGTATTCAAGAAATGAATACACACATTGTGAACCTTTCTACTGTCCCCTTTTTAAGGAGACCTAGATATAAGCCTTATTCTAAGCTTTAAGCAATTTGTCCCTGAGATGAGATAGTGGGGCTTTCTTTAATGAGCTGAAGAGTGTGAAAAAAAGTTCCTCTCACTAGAAGCCAAGCTCCACAAGAATGAATCTAAAAAAAAAAAGAATGCATCTGGTCTGGACTGAATGTGTGGGTCCAGAGCAGAGGGGTCCCAGTGGGCCCAAGAGCCATTCTTTAATGTTCTCTGCTGATTTCTATAGCAGCCCTATAAGATAAGCAGTGGATAAATGATTCTTATCCACATTTTACAGAAAGGAAACAGATTGAGAGGGAAAGGCACGTCTAAATACATGCATTTAGTCTGCTGCAAACCCTGGATTTGAACCCATGTCTTCTAATCTTCAGTCCAAGGCAGATTTTCCCCATTATACTTCTAAGTTACTTAGACTAGTTCTCTGTGGCATAATTTGCAGTTGTACTCATCATTCTGGTCACTATCCCCGCCCTGGTCACTGCCTCTGCATTAATGCTTGTCCTTAGCACTAAAACTTCATGTGCTCCTTCTTCCCTTATGACTGTCATATCTTACCAGTCAGTCAATAGGCATTTTTATGTTTTATGTATCATGCATTATAAAAGAAAGGCAAAAGCATATTCCCTACCCTCAAGGAGCTCACATTCTAATGGGAGAAACAACATATAAATAAATAGGTAAATAGAAGACACATACAGAATGGAATCAAAGTATCCCTAAAGAAGAAGGCACTAGTGCATGGTTAGGCCAGAAAAAGCTGCCTATAGAAAGTGCTTTTTGAGCTTAAACATAATCAGAGGTTCTAAGACATATGGGGAAAGAGAAAAAGCATTCCAGGTATGGGGATAGCCAATGCAAAGGCATAGAAATGGGAATTGGAGTGGTAAGTGGGAGTAAAAGCAAGTTAGCCAATTTTACCAGAGAAAATCTGTGATTATAAATAATTCAGACAAGGCACAGGCAAAACATCAGAATTTTCCCCAATATAATGAATCATACTTATGTTCTGAAACTGGTCCAGTAGAGAAAAAAGCCTGGGAGTAGATAGCATCAGAAACAATTTGGAAGTAGCAAACAGCAGCTTCAAAGGCCAAAACACTTCCCATCTGGGGCACAACTGTAGGAATGAGTTTTCTGGGCAAAGTGTTTCATCACCTACCAATGGCATAAGAATCTGTAGGAGTATGTGCCCCTGTGGATATTGGATGCTGGTGTGGATCTTTCCTTATTATTTGCCATGGTGTCTTGTTTATTTAAATGCTTTTACTTTGAGTTTATGTGTCATATCATTTGGTCTAGTAAAAGGGAACCTTGGATATGGGCTCATAATGAACACTAACCCAAAAAGTGCCTTGAATATAGGTATAGATTTAAGAAGGCCCTTCTGAGGGTGATTCAGCATATACATATTTATCTCCCATATTTCAGTTTCTTTTCTTTCCCCTTGTCACATTTCACAAACTCACCTTTTAATCCTAGTTTTGAATTCTCTCTACTTTAGAACCTCTTCTTCCTGTCTGTTTTCTGCATCATTTCTTCCATTCAAACAGAATAAAGATGCACCCTTCTGAAGCTTTCACCTCCTCCTAAGTCAGGGGCACCAACTTGTAGCTAATGGTTTCCATTGTCAGAAGGACAAACGGGACAAAATCATCAATCCCTTAAAATGTTCTACTAATTCAAGTGGGGATGTTTGTAGAAGAAGAAATCTAAGACTCTCTCAAATAATAAATTTTATATGACATATATTTCTCTTATGGAATACAGAGGTTGTGAGCAATGCGCATGTAAAGTTATTCTTAAGATAAGAGACATGAGAGGGAAAAATTATATTATCCTATACTTCATTTCTAATAGGAAAGTTAGGAAGTATCATAGAACATAAAGGATGTGAATGGTTCAACAGAGAGAAGTGTTATCTAATTTTTAGAAGAAAAAGCAGAAAGATTATTAAATGGAACATTTGGGTCAAAACTGAAATAAATATAATGGATAAGTGGGTCCAGGAAGCACCAAAATAAATGGCTTCATTCTAAATGACTGTTCATATAACATGCTCAGCCAGCAGACAATAGCAGGTTATGTGGAAGAAGGTGGGGGGGGAGATACTTTGGTTGATGTAGATCATCTAGGCAAATACACTTAAAATACCACCCCCTTCTTTAATTAAATGCAGTATATGAGAAGAGAGGAATTATTAGAGGAGGGCCAGATACACATCATTAGCTGGTGGTAGTTGGCCACACCATTAAATATAGAATTTCATATTAGGAAAACAGAAATTATTTCAAAACCATTGCCTAACAGCCTGTTGGCTTTAGAAGGCTCTGATGGCATAGAATAATAACTTCTGTTGGCATCCGCATAAATCCTATACAAAGAAAGCATCACTTTTACTGCACATTAGCAAAAATTAATTTACTTGACTTATTATGATTGTTGAGAGAAAACATACCAATTTGAGGAAAATCAAGGAGAAGAAGGGTCAGATCATAGCTTTCCATTTAGAAGAGACCTTAAAAATAATTTGGCCCAAGCCCCTCATTTTACAGATGAGCAACTGAAGGCTAGAAAGATGAAATGATTTGCCCAAATCACTCATATAGTAAGTAGTAGAGGTAAAATTTAAACTCAGATCATCTGACCCCTAATCCAGTAGTCATTCCACTATACCTTGACATTTTCTTTGTAAGTATCTAATCCTTATACAGATGTCATCATTAAAGATTATATTAATTTTTTCTGACCATCCATGAAGACGTTGTTTTTTTGTGGGGCAATGGGGGTTAAGTGACTTGCCCAGGGTCACACAGCTAGTAAGTGTCAAGTGTCTGAGGCCGGATTTGAACTCAGGAACTCCTGAATCCAGGGCCGGTGCTCTATCCACTATGCCACCTAGCCGCCCCTAAGACTTTTTTTAAAAAAATGTAATGCCATATCTCTGATGGGTCTGATAAGGTCCATTTGCAAAGAAAAGTAAATAATCAGATCAACTATTAGAGGAATAACCCTCCCCTCCAGTTTCCTTCATGTTATTCTTCACAAAAAGGCAGGAGAATGCACTGTTAGACTCTCTACTCAAACCCCAGCTGCTAGACTGTAAATTCCATAAAAGAATGGACAATATCTCTTCTCAGTTCTGGATCTCCCCCCACAGTTATTATAATGTTTTATACATAGTATTCATTTGTCTGGTGTCTGGTGTTATTCCTAGTTCCCGCAGTCACCCCAACCATGATTCTACAATATCTACATCAAAATAGACCTCCTTGTTATTTTTTAATGCTGATTCCTTTCCTTTTATAAAATTTTGCTATAATTTTTCAAGCTTTTCATAAATTTTTGGTATTTTTCATTTTCTTTTTTTTTTTGAACCATTAAGAAAAAAGCAGCATCTACAACAACCATTCAATGACTACTTGCACTCACATAAGCAGCCTCTTCTTATTTGTGAAAGGGGATCTTTCTCCAAATGTGGATAAGGTAAGGTTAATCTCTTTATTATAGCCTCTTAGCAGAACAGTGCCAAGGGAAAGTCTACTTGAATCAGTCAACAATACTCTTGCATCTTCCTGCAGAAAAGGTATGATTAAATGGACCTGCTGAAAAGGAATATTATAAGAGCAAAAGATTTTGCAGTTCCAAATAAATGGCTCCTCATTTTTCTATCCTTCAACAAGAAGGGAAGGTTCTCCATGTGTTCCTTTTTTGTGACCAACACTATACTGACTGCATCAGGTCCCAGAACAAAGAGTTTGGCCTAACTATCCATAAAGAAAAGCAAGTAGATCAAGATTGCATCTTATCCAAACTATACTTTGCAGATGGCTGAACTACCCCCAAAGCTTGTACACACACTAAGATGGACCGTTAGTTCAGCCCAACATTGAACAGAGGAAGAGAACGGACTAGATAACTCTTGGGGAAATTATGCAGTGTTGTTAATTATCCCAGGCTGTTACCCAGAACAAAGACATATCTTTTTAGAATGATTTTTTTGGGTGATAACAATGAGTCATGGAATATTACCAAATGTTAGCATTAAAAGTTGGAAGAATTAAAATTGATCATGAGACAGCCAAAGGACAATAAAGAAGCCTATGGTGAGTGGGTATGAGAAAGCTGCAACATGTTACTAACCAAGAAATGATGGAGAAAAGAAGCAGAAATAATGGCATCAGCAATATGTATGACTGGGAGGGAAGAAACAAACATGAAGCAGTCATGCAGCCAGAACAAGCAATAACAAATAGACAGCCTGAATGCTCCATTGATACACATGTAATGCCAAGAGAAGTTGCCCTAGCTACACAGTTGCCTTAGATTTCTTTAGGGATTTTATACTTAAACCAACCTGAGAATGGAAAAAGTAAAGAATAAAACAAAACTGCATTCTAAACACAAAGTCTCCTATGTCCAGTGAAAGGAGTTCACTTGTTTCTATTTAGTCACATCCTGAAGTTTAATATCAATTATCTCAACACTTTGCCTTCCTTTTTATAATAAATAAAAAGCTTGATAAAAAGCTTGAAGAACCCAGTGGGGAAGGTCACTCACCAAATTCCTGGTTTTTCTAAGGAACCCCTCAGTTCTCTATCCTGATGAAACCTCTAAGGACAATCCCATAGGTGCCAAGGGAGTCCATGAAATAGAGCATCTTTAATGACAGCCCTTTCAAGCCCTCAGTTTCAGGGATTTGTTATTCTAAGAGAAGCTGCAGGAAAATCTGCATCAATTATTGAACTGAAGAGAGATAAAAGCATTCCTCTTAGTATTCAAAAGCAGTCAGGGAACCAAGTCTCTAGCCTACATGTGGCTTCAGAAGACACCTGCAATGGCTTTCTGCAGTTGCTCTTGCCTTCCTTGGAAGACTACCTGACACCCAAAGAAGTCCTCCTCTTTCTTTCTGTACCAGTTTCAACTTGAAAGAGAATTATAAAAACCACATGCTATATGACTTTATTTACTAGGGGAGTTATTAAGTCAGTAACCCTCCTCCACACATAAATCACTATTGTGTCTCCAGGTGCCAAACAGAGAAATCCCAGCTCTTTTGAAAAGACTTTTTATGGGGAGAGAGAGGGAGGAGAGAACTCTTTTGTCCTCTTCCCAGTAAATAGGCACTTATGTACACCTCTCAATAATTTGGTGCAGGAAGCAGTGAAAGCATTCTATTCAAAGGAGAAGATGCTGCTGCCATCTATTCCTATACCTGAAACCTCATATTAGATCCCTTTTTAACAACCTCTTTTTAAAACCTACAGGAGTTCATAGACAGCTCAGTTATGGCTTCCAAATGAGTAAAGAGAGAATTTTGTAAGGGGCAAGGACCAATTCTTTCATTAGGGATAGATGAGAACAAATAGGTTTAAATTGTAGCAGGATGGATTTAGGTTAGACTTTGAAAGGAGATTCCTGACTTCTAAAGTTGTGAATACCAGGAAAAGTTTGCAAAAGATTTTATGGAATCTCCTTCCCTAAAGAACTTGAAGACAAAGGAATGGTCACTTTCCTGAGGAAGATTGATTAAACGTTATTGTCCAAATCCAGGACTCTCTTTACTTTACCATGCCATTTGAATACTCCCCTTCTGCAATGCATGAATGATCTCTTCAGCACACTCAACAAGTCTGTACTTCAACACTGCCTTTCTTTCCTTCAGTGACACTCTTCTTCACAAATGGACAGAAGAAAGTGACTATTGCACCAAAAAGTCAAATCCATTTAGTAACTGTTCCTGTTAAGGCATCCAATAAGAACTTACTTAAGTCTGGTCATGTCATCTAATTCATACTAAAAGGTAGCTCATGGACTATGAGAAAAGATACTCCTGAAAATTATCCCAGGCTATTCTATCAGTGGAAAATTATTTATTCCCAATCTATTTGCTACTGTCCATGACACCATAACAGTTAGTAAATTGTACTAACCATACAGTCCATTGTACTAATTGGTCTGAGAAAATTTCCAAATGGCTTCATTTACTACTTGTAAGTTTCTAGAGCTAATGTCACCTCACCTTTGAATATCGATTTACAGTTTTCAAAGTCCTTTCTCATCCTTTGTCAGGGAAAATCTAACTCAACACTCATTCTCCTTTGTGCATTTGCATTATCACTGAGCATCACAAAGTAACTGGCCTTGTTTTTCTGGGAAGTGGTCATTCTAAAGAAGCAACAGATCCTCAAATGCTCTAAAAGTCTGTGACCAAATTTGGAGCATTCCAGTCACAAAGGCAATATAATATATGCCACTCATGAATATCATGCAAGTGTGGGCTTTGTATTCTTATCTTGGGTAGTCTCCTAAATCAAGGGAAAAAAAACAATCAGAGACCAAATTTCCCTTAAAAAGCTTCCCCAGAAGACAGCATACTTGGGAAGGTTAATTTCCAGAATCATGTCTTGGAATCTAATATCATGAAATTTTAAAAATGGTGATTTCCATGCCAGGACAATGATCAAGTGGCTGACAAATTAAATTTTATTAAAACTCCAAGTGTGTTATTTTCATACAAAATGTAGCTGGAAGACAATGTAATAAATGATGCATATACTGCATTTATAAAAATGTGTGGGGAGCATTTAGACTGAGCATGCTGTTCTAGAAAACCCATTGGATTTGGTTTTCTTAGCTAAAAAGTCTCAACTACATTACTGATATTTTCCACCAGAGGAGCATAGCTCATATCCAGAGTATGGTACTTTTCTAACATTACCATTAATCCTTAGAACTCACTTGTCATCATAGGGAGGTCTGGGTTTGTATATTATCATCCTCCTTCCAAGGAGAAAATCTTAGACATAAGGGCTAAGATGACTCTAAGAAATAGATTCCAGAAACGCCTAACTCACAGCATTTGCTCTTTATGTTAGACTGGTCTCTATGCCTTTTAAGTCCAAGGTATTTATTCCCTCAGAGTACATGTCTTACTTTTGAGAGGAGAGAAAATTGCTCATCCTTGAGAGATGTATTAACACTCCTCCTGCTAAGATTTGGCTCATCCTTTAAATATAACTAAGGAACATGAGCAAGTATATTCCCAGTGGCTGCCAAAGACCATTGGTTAGAGAAGAACTCTATCTAGGCCTACCCTCTGTTGGGGTTTTTAACTTTGGTGGGTTTTTTCTTTCTTTCACAATACAGATGCCTTTGAAGGTAACCCAATCCCCATAAGGCTGGCAAACATCTATAGTATATAGCAAGCCCAAGATTCCAGCAGAGAGCTCTTTGATTAACTCTTTTTTCAGTTTGTGTCGTCTGGGGAAGGATCACATTATCTGAAGGAAGTTCACAGGTATCAAGGCAAAAGACATCTCTGAAAAGTGGGTCAATGTATTTCTAGATTGCATAGAAGGAATGGGTACAAAAACATTTTCAAAATGAGAAGACATTTCTAAAGTTGTGTCCAGATAATCACTCAATTTTCTCCTGAATAAGTGATGATGGTATTTTGAAGAAAGAAATTATGGGCTGTCTGTGTGTGTGTGTATATGTGTGTGTGTTTTAACATAGCATCCTAAGTTCAGATTTAAAGACTAAAAAGAAAAAAGAGAGAGGAAAAAAATGAACACAGATATCCTCAGTTAAACTATGCATCCTATGAATCTTCCATAGACTTTCCCCAAAGTTAAATCATCCCATCTGAATTTGAAGCAGTAGGAAGGCTAAGTTGTAGGCCAAAAACATAGTGAAAACAAATTACTTTGTTCACAGAATTACAAAATCTTAGCGTTCAGAGGAACTTCAGAGGTAACCCAGTCCAACCCTTAACTAGGACAATAGGGTCATAGCTTTCGAGCTAGAGGGAATCTTAGCAGGCAGCTGGTTCACCCTCACCCTGTTATTCTGCATATAAGGAAACTGAATCCCTTGAAACTTGCCCCACATAAAACTCGCTAAGCTAGATAAGATGAGACATCTGGAAGAAAAGAGAAATTTTTAGTCAATCGTCCAGATATTTTTGGGTATATTGGACATTTCTGCCTTTACCTAGAAAGCTGGTATTTTGGATATACTGTATTGTGTTTTCATGTCAGATCTTCTCACAAAATGTTTGTGACATTTGAAAATATATAACAAACCTTGACAATCCTTTGGCCTTCCCTGGTTTGGATTTTGTTTTGTTATTGTAATGAAAAGACATTTAAATGGTCCCTTTCATTAAAAATTTCTCAAACCTTCTATATAATTTGTATCTATTATATGGCAATGATACACTTTAGAGTACCTTGTTGCTTCATATTAGGAGCTGTGTTTCATGCCAGGATACGTTAAGAGTACAATGGAAGCATTACTTTCCTTTTGCATTCATGCTACAACTACCAGGTGGGGTTTACCCACAGTGGTTTTTTTGCTCTAAAGGACTACAATGCACCATAGGCATACTCACCGCTTGCTCTTTTACTAACATGCAACACCAAACCTTTTTGTGTCTTAAGAATGGTATCCTGTTAAAATTGGACCACTGTAGGCAGTGTGAATTTTCTCTCAAGTAGAGAAAGATAAGTAGAAAGCCAAGGAGATTGTTATTGGCCAGAATGTAGCCCCATGACAGAAGTATTTTTTTTTCTTTATTCACTCTTTTGTTTGTTTTGCTGCAATTAAATGTTCACTACAATCTAATCCTAAATTATAGTGTTGTCTGGGACTATAGACTGCAATTCAGTCTCACATAGAGGAAGTTTGGGGTGGGGGTTTCTCTTTGTTTTTAATAATTCAGTCTGAAAACACTCTGGTTGGTTTTTGTTCTGTTCTACCCTTAACTGGGTGTAATAGCTTTGCCTATAACTAAAGAGCTATTAGCCTGTCCTTATCAGGGCCTTGTTTTCTCATAACTAGTTACTGAACCATAGCCGATAGAAGTCAAAGTAGCCAGCAATAATAGAATTTAAGAGAATAAAGTCTAGAAGCTGGTAACGGAGAGTTCATAATCCCACACTCAGCAGCAAACAATAGTGATGTTTCCAGCAGAGATGATATACCCTGGAGGGACCAGGACTACTAGGGAGAGGTTCTCATCTGAGGTAGTATGCCCAGAAGAGAGTAGAGACATAATCAGTCATCAGAAATTAGCAAAAACCAGTATGGAGATGTAACTGGTGAACATAACTTACCCTGAAGTGTCAGAAGTGCAAATTACCCTGGTCATAGAAGTTTCTAGCGTGTACATGTTCCCTGGCCAAACATGTCCTTTATGTGTGTGACCACCATTCCTATTCCCTTTTCATATGTATTCTTGGACTGTGTAAACTCTCAACTGGTGATAAGGTGCTCTATAGAAGAGCGTATTCCAATGTATACTCACTCCTCTCCTGTGAGGGCTTGCTAATCTCTTGTCAGGGTTGCTCATCTACCTTTAGTGTTCAACCGGTCATACAACTCTCACCTGTGGCTCCTAGAAGCAATAATATGCAGTGGTCACACTGGCAGACAGGCTAAACCAGGTTGAGAGTAACCAATGGGCCTCAAACCCATCAGTAAGTTATTCCATACTAAGCATGTGAAGACTTTTCCCCAGGCAGAATTGGTTCCAATGGCCAGGAATACAGCTGAAGCAGATGCTGTGTAGGGTTTAGCACTTGGTCAGACATCAAAGATGCCCAAGTCTAAATTTTCTTGTCACTGGACTTCGATGATTCCAGAAAAGATAGTGAGGCTGATGATGACTTTGTGCAACTCTACCTCACTTAAATCCAATTCACAAACAAGTCAAAGTATCAGCTCATGAAAACAAAGGACAAACAACAATATTCTAATATATGTGTAGGTGATTCTTGTGATTCTTTTGCCATGCTGTTTGATTAAATGCCTTTGGTTTGAAATGTGTCTGCAGTCTGGCTGGTAAAAGTAAACCTGTCAAAAGAGCTCATGAGCTATAGTTTTGAATAAATACTAACTTATAAATAGTCTCAAACCTGAGATATCTCTTCTGTTGGACCAAATAAAGAGAAGATTCCCCAGAGACATTAGTAAAGACCTCATTACATTGCCCAACCTTAATCCTAAGCATCAAAATAACAGCTTTTGGGTACAATGAAAAATTTGATATGCATTACCCAACTCTTTTGGATTCATAAGCAGAAAGTCTTGCTTTCTAGCATGAAATGGATAGAATAGAGGAATCTTGAATACAAGTGTTGTCTGTGTGAGAATCAGAGTGCTACCAACCTGCTGAGAAAAATATTACAGGGAAGTTCCACCATGAAAAGAAAGCATGTGACAGCATCCAGAAGTGACCTTTTTGGGGGTTTCAAAGGTCAGATTGGTATCAGGAAGTGATGTCTGCCACCTGTGGGTCCTGTCAATCAGAGCTGCCTGCCAATTAGCTTGGAGCTGTGTATGTGGACAGCTCTGTTTCCTGTTTCACAGGAGGCTTCTGGAAGAAGCCACGGGGGAGTGAGCCCCTTTTGGTTCTGGACTTTGGGGGGGGGGGCGACTTCACGTGAGTTGCTAGGAAAGGAAGGCTTTTTTCTCTCTGGCTATACTGAATAGATATAAGCTAGGATTTTCAATGCTATAAGGAATCTGTTTTCTTCTCTCGCTCTCTTCACTAACTTCTAATCCACTTTAATAAACACTTAAAAAGCTAAACTCTTGCTAAGCTTCTAATTTAAAGTGACCACTCATTAGATTTTAGACATCACAGATAGAATTTTAGACCTTACATCTGTTTTCTGACATTTTGTGAAGCCCAAACATAGGCCATAATTAAACCTTTTACCACTAATCCTTCAGCTAAAACTGAGATATTTGATAAAGTTGTGGGTTTATATGCTTCTCCCCAACACTACTGTTCATTACTTAGAATTTTACATTTCATACCCATAAGCAAATCTTTCAAGGCATTTCTGCTTATATTTCATAATTATGCTTCTTATCTCAATATTGCAATTCTATTGATCTCATAGCATAAGCTGTGGGTTCATATGAAGTTCTATTCACTATGAAGTCATACAAAGTCATCTAGAATGGGCCAAATTTCACATTTAATGATTCAAGACAAGGCATTAACTAGTGAGAATATAACAATCACCAGAAATAGAAGAGTAGTTTCTAACATCATGTGGAATCAGAGAGTTCTTCCTAGCAACAAGGTCAGCAGAACACAAGAAACGAAACCTGACCATTCTCATCCCCCACACGCTAATGGCAAACTCAGTAATTATCCACAACTGACAAAAGTATGTCAAGAACACAGTCATGAATCTGTGGGGAGCATCATTTTAAACACCAATTTTATCATAGGCTTATTTTAGATATGTGAACCCAGATTTAGAGCTAGAAAGAACCTTAGAGGTCATATCATCCAACACCCTGATTTTATAGATGACTAACTGAGGCCCAAAGAGTTAAAGTGATTTTCCCCAGGTTTCATAGATGGGACATAGCATCTCAGAAATTAGAACCCAGGTGCTCTAGTTACAAATCTAGCTTTCTTTTCATTTTGTCAATTTGAAAACCCTTCTACCAACCAAACTGAGTCTTTGAGAACAAAACAAAACTGTTCATTTAAAGTCTTTGAAAGTCTTTTCTCAGATATCCTCTGGTGTAGTCGTGGAATGGAAGTCTTTTCAGGGGATGCTGGTAATCAGCCAGGAAACTTTCCTACAAAATTGAGCTTAACATAACTTTAAAATAGCTTTGTCAGTAATCAAATCAAACAATGAGAGTTCTCAAAAACATGTCTAAGGGAATTCAGAATCTTAGTTGTTATACATGAAACATATAATGAAACAAAAATTGAAACATTCTCTAAAACTTAATATTACTATAGTCCCCCCTTATGGAAGGTAAATTGAGAAGACAATTGCTGTTATATTAATTTTTTTTAATTTTATCTTTGTTTTGTCACTTTTTGCATCATCTGCCTAATTATCCTCATGCCATTATGAGAAATTTTTAAATCTAATATAATTGGTAACAGATGTCAAGGTCAAATCCAACACTGTATTTACCATGACACCTGAGATAATTATGGGGGTTACCATAAAAGAACAGAGAAATTATGGGATATGAGCATTCCCACACTTGAGTAATATATTCTGCCCATGCAGTATGCCATGCTTAAAAATAGGTGGATGGGATATACGTCCATGCCACCGAACATATTGGAGGAAACTGAGTCAGACACTATCAGATACATGGGATTGAGATGTCCATGGCATCAGGCATAGAGGAGGGGGCATAGAAGCCAGATGTAAAATGAGATGGGTAGGATGAAAACTTCCAGCCATCTGTACAATATTGTGGGGAAAAATTAAACCAAGAGAAACCAACCTCAATGTTCGTCAAAAGCCATTCCCTCAGCCGTACCTTGACTTCATGCATGTCTCCCCTCATGTTCAATGTCTGTTCTTGTATATATTCCTCTTGTGATCGGATGGCATCCTGGCCAAATGGCATCTGATAATTCAGAATAAAGGCAATTAATGTCTTAAATGATAAGTTCCCATAATCCAAGTCTCATGGATTTAAAAATTGAGGATAGTAATGATCGCAAAAAACGTGGATGTATCTTGACTCAAAATATAATATGCAATTATGCAATAATTTCAAATAATACCTCTTTTTGTTTACTAAGTATACAATTACTTTTGTAAAAAAAAAAACAGAACACATTTAAATACAAGTTAAAATACAAAACAATCTTAAAGAAAACTTTTACAAATGGTCCCCTCTTTTTTTTGGAATATGCTTATCAAAAATAATACTTCTGGGGCAGCTAGGTGGCACAGTGGATAGAGCACCGGCCCTGGATTCAGGGGGACCTGAGTTCAAATCCAGCCTCAGACACTTAACAATTACTAGCTGTGTGACCCTGGGCAAGTCATTTAACCCCAATTGCCTCACCAAAAAAACAAAAAACAAACAAACAATAATAATACTTCTAGAATCAACTTACACTTGTCATGGCAACCAATTTGCCAGGGAAATAAAGTCTGATCAAATAATCAGTTCAGAGAAAAAAATAATAAAAACAAACAACTCAGAAGATGGGAGCACAATACTCCGAGAATTAACATTGTATTATGAAATCAAAACCATCTTGCATTGGTTCAATATTAGATAGGTGAATGAATAGAAGAAAATACACATGGAAGAATAAAAGACAATGAAATTCAAACTAGGGAAATCTAAATGAATATGAATGTAATATTAATAAGAGTATTACAAAATATAAACTTGATCACATGTCTATAAGAAGCTTTTACAAATATTCTCTTTTTTTAACGCTAAGTATAAAACACAATCTCAAAAGCATGAAAATCTCTATGAAAATAAACCCATACCATTAATTTCAAAATGTAGATGTAATAGCATAGAAATACTATGTAACCTCTGAACTGACATTATTTCTCTGAGTGAATTTAGAACACTTTTGATTCCAATATCTAAAATCCCCAATACTCATATTAATACCTTGCTGCTTACTTCTACATTTCTGTAAAATATATCTTCTTGAAATATGATGATGATTGTCATTTTTATTCAGTTTAAGTTTGTCTTCTTTAACCCTTCTATATTGTCTGTCAGTCCTTTCATAATACAAATGCTTTATAAGGTTACTAATTAAAGACAAAAACAGATTAACAAAATTATGAACAAAACAAGCATATCAGGGATTTAAAGGGTTTTCCAAGGTTGGTTTGGGAGAACAACAGCAGATTAAGTCACAATCACAGCCAGGCTGGGGAACGACTGAGGCTGACTGCTTCAGCAACATCTCGTGACCTCCCAGGCAGGAGGATCAAGGGGTTTGGCCATGTAGGAGGTGGCACCAGAGGAGGGGGAGGAGGTGGGGTCCTGAGGAGAGGACCACCTCTCCCACATGGTGCACAGCTGGGGAATCAAACTCAGGCCTGATTTCCCCTTCCCCTGCTTCTAGGGGATTAAAGGCTTCTAGAGGCTGAGTTGTTGCCTCCAGGCATGCAAAATCAGAGCAACAATTAGTGTTAGAATTTGGAAAAGCTGCAGGAGTCAGAGGTATCTCCGAAAAGGCATGGTTGGGAGAGGGGAGAATATTTATATTCCCTTGTGT
The DNA here is from genome assembly GCF_019393635.1 of Dromiciops gliroides. Lineage (NCBI taxonomy): Eukaryota > Metazoa > Chordata > Mammalia > Microbiotheria > Microbiotheriidae > Dromiciops > Dromiciops gliroides. The sequence goes on along the minus strand of NC_057866.1, from coordinate 141,279,356 downwards.
GAGCACCTTGCTGGCTCTTCTAACAAAAAGAAAAAGAAAAATAGAAAATCCACAAAAACAAAGCATTAACATGATCTTGTCCCCCATTTTTCTGGTTAAACAGACTAAAATCAGAAATAAGGTACTTAGGGAGTTGAAAAAGCCCATTTGAAAATTTAAATGGAAAAAAAACAACCAGTACTTAACATTACTTCAGATTTAAAGGGACAGAGTAGGGGAAATTTCTTACCCAACTGGAAGATCAGAAGATGGAGGCTCAGCTTTCCTCTTCATGGTCAGCCATCTGTAAGGGGCTAAAATTCTAGCTAGTCTGTCTAAAATATCTAATGAGTGGTCACCAATAAATTATAAGCTTTAGTAAGAGTTAGACTTTTAAGCATTTATTAAGGAGAATAAGAATTTGGTAAAGAGAGAGAAAGGTCTAGATTCATCTATCTATTAAAGGGAGAGAGCATTCCTAGTTCCACTCTCAACCAGAGTCCTGATGAAAAAAGAGCGAGAGCCCCAGCCTCGCCCCTTCTTCCTCCCACAAGCAAACATCACTTCCTGATGCCAGAGCCACACATCTTGCCCTCAGATGCCTTCTCCTTATGGCGGAGCATCCTGAAGTAAGTCTCCAGCAGGTGGCATCATTCCAGTCATTACAGAGGTAAAATGACCTGTCCAAGGTGATAACAACTAGAGACAGAAATTGGACCTGAACCCAGCTCTTCTTAACTTTAAGTCCAGCACTCTATGCACAGATGTGGGATGAATAAATTGACATTCTTGAAGGACCTAGTTAGACTTTTGCCTCAGGTAACTCTCTTAAATGTAGGAAAAGCTCTGGACCTGATAGGATGATGTTTTAAAAATGCTTAGGTCACTTTAATTTGTAGCTCTTGTACAGTAAAATACTCTTTGGGAAAAATTGCCAGCTAATTTTTTTTCAATCAGGAATGTAGACACAAGGAGCATGGAGACACAAGTGGAGACAGCAATGGGGATACAAGGCAGGAGAGTTCCTCAAGTCCTCTGCTGTTTATTTTAGCTTTCAAGCCTTTCAATCTGCTTATTAGATCCTCACAGGGGATGGGAGGGATTATTGTTAATCACAGGCAGTCTAAATTATCATGGTTTGCTGATGACATTTTAATGTTCATGACAAATCCAGACAAATCTGGGCAGGCTTTGTTGGTAAATGTAGTGGATTAATGTGTGTAATTGTCAGAGTATAAAATTAACTGAGCAAAATCAGAGCTGACACCAATGAATGACTTCTGCCTACAACCATTGATGAATCACCATCTTTCCTCTGTGAAACATTTTAGAATGAAATACCTTAAGGTTTAAAATCCCAGCAATCTTATTACAATGTTAAGGATGAAAATCAAAACAGGCAAAGTTTTGCAAATGAGTCTTCTCACTTTTACAAGTAACTGGTGTTATGATACACAAAGATATTCTCAGCAGAGTACTGTCTATCTTATTCAAGTCTTGGTCTTCCAATAACAAATTATAACCACGGGACTAGGATAATTCCATTAGGCTTCCTGTGGCTGTTCAAATGCCCAGGGTCAGCACTTTGTGGAAACAAGGCTTCTTTTCTCTGTGTTTACCTTCAAACTGCCTTTATAGTATTTCTAGACTTTCTAGTTTCTCTGTCTCAGGTCTCCTGTAGCTCCTGGAACCTTCATCTTATTTAATTTTCCCTCTGTAAAAGCCACACCACTATGATATAGCCATTGTCCCTCTATGAGATAGTTATTTGTCATTTGTTTTCTAAGAGGACCAATGACATCAAGGGGTGAAGTCCTGACTTGTGGGGGAATTGGATTTAAGTGAAGCAGAGTTGCACAAAGTCATTAGCGATGGCCCTGGATGAAATGGATGACCTTGGCATCTTTGATGTCTGACTAAGCTGCCAAAGTGCTCCACATTGCCCACTTCAGCTGCCTTCATGGCCATTGGAACAAATTGTTCTCATCTGCCAATTCTGCCAAGGGGGAAGTCTTCATATGCTTTGGGTAGACATCCCCCTAACTCACTGACGGGTTTGAGTCCCACCGATTACCCTCAACCTGATTTAATACTGAGATAGTTTTATCAAGGTGTGGCTGCTTCGTGTGCTACACCTTCTAGGAACCACAGGTGAGAATTGAGTGACCAGTTGGACACCAAAGGCAGATAAGCAGCTCTGAAAAGGGCTCAGTAAACCCTCACAAAAGAGGTGCTAGTTTTCCCTTCATACCCCATATAGCCCATGAGATAGTGATAATATCTCCACATCACCCCCATATGCCAGAACATTCAGAGGTTCCCTATTAACTCTAACATATCATGTAAACTCCTCAGGTTGGCATTCAAAACCTTTCAAAGTCTCTCTCTAGAATGCCTATCCAAACTTATTTCATTTTATTTCTCATTCACACACTCTTCATTTCAGCCAAACTGCCCTACTGTAAATTCCCTGAAAGCAGTATTCCATCTGTCTCCTCTACATGCCTTTGCACAAGCTGTCCTCCATGCCTGGTATGCAGTTCCTTTTTATATTCTCCTCTTAGAATCTCTAGCTTCCTTCAAGCAACAATTCATGTACTATTTCCTACAAGACACCTTTCTTGACTTAACAAGTCATTATTCCTTTCTCACTCTTCAAATAGGTAAATGCTTGTCTGTTTGCATGTTGTATCGCCTCTACAAAATGTCATGCCTCTCCCATGGGGCAGGAAATAGAAACTCTTTGATTTTATCTTTGAATCCCTAGAGCCTAGCAGAGTGCCAAGTCTAGGCACTATTTATTGGATTTAAATGGATTGGTTTGGAATAGATTAGAATGGATTGAACTGGATTGGAATGATTAGAATGAATTGGATTAGCTTGGACTGGACTGGATTACATTAGATTTTTTGGATTGGAATAGAATTGTCATAATGGATTAGATTATATTGTTAGGTACCTGCAACCAAATACTCAATCCTTTAATAATGCAAGACTGTTTAAAGCAGTGTTACTATTTATTATAATGGATAGAAAACATCTTCACTCTGGATATTTTGATTGTAAAAAGGGCAGGGCCCTTTTCTCTGATACCATCATGCCTCTAGAATTCTTGAAAAAATTAAATTGTGGTTAGTAATTACATAATATTGGTTTTTTACATTTTATTTTTTCTAATTTCATGTAAAGAACAATTGCTAACATTCATTATTTTTTAATTTTGAGTTCCAAATTCTCTCTTTCCTTCCCTCCCTCCCCTTCTCCCTGAGATGGCAAGCAATTTTATTTAGGTTATACATATGCAGTCATGAAAAACATATTTCTGTATTAGTCACATTGTGAAAGAAAACACAAACCAAAAGGAAAAAATGAAACAAGTTTTTTTTTTTTAAATAGTATGTTTCAATATGCATTCAGACTCCATCAGTTCTTTCTGTGGAAAGGGATATCATTTTTCATTGTCTTTCAGAATTGTCTTGGATCTTTGTATTGCCAAAAATAGCTAAGTCATTCACAGTTGATCATAATGCAATGTTGCTGTTACTATGTTCAATATTTTCTTGGTTCTGTTCACTTCATTTTGCATCGGTTCATGTAAGTCTTTCCAATTTTTTTTCTGAAAGTATCCTACTTGTCATTTCTTATAGCACAATAGTTTTCCATCACAATCCCATATGAGAACTTGTTCAGGCATTTCCAAATTGATGGGCATCCCTTCAATTTCCAATTCTTTGCCATCACAAAGAAAGCTGCTAGAATTATTTTTGTACATATAGGTCCTTTTCCTTTTTTATCTCCTTCATTTTGTTGTCGTTGCTGCTGTTACTTGTCATTTGTTCTCAAAGAGGATCAATGACACCACAAGGGTCTTGACTTGGGCCTGAATTGGATTAAAGTGAGGCAGAGCTGCTCAAAATCATCTTTCACTCTCTCCTCCAGAGTCATGGATTCTAGTAACAAGAAAAAAATCAAGATGACTGGTTATGGCCAAGCTGTCGATATTACTGGGTCAAAGGATATGCACAGTTTTATAGCCCTTTGAGCATAGGTCCAAATTGCTCTACAAAATAGTTGGATCAGTTCACAACTCTACCAACATTAGTGTCCCAATTTTCCCACAACACTTCCAACATTTGTCATTTTCCTTTTCTGTTATATTAGCCAATCTGATAGGTATGAGGTAGTCCTTCAGAGTTGTTTTAATTTAAATTTCTTTAATCAATAGTGATTTTTATATGACTATAGATTGCCTTGATTTCTTCATCTGAAAACTCTTCTTATCCTTTGACCATTTATTAATTGGAGGAATGACATATTCTCATACATTTGTGGTAGTTCTCCATATGTTTGAGAAATGAAGCCTTTATCAGAGAAACTTGCTATAAAAAAATTCCCAGTTTTTTTCTTTCCTTCTTTCTTGCATTGGTTTTATTTATCTAAATTTTTAAAATTTAATATAATGAAAATTATCCTTTTTATATACTATAATGATCTGTATCTCTTGTTTAGTCATAAACTCTTCCCTTTTCCATAGATAAGACAGGTAAATTATTCCATGGTTCCCTAATTTGCTATCACCCATCATGTCTAAATCATATACCCATTTTGACCTTACCTTGGCATAGTGTCAGTGTTGGTCTATACCTAGGTTCTACCAAACTGCTTTCCAGTTTTCCCAGCAATTTTTGTCAAATAGTGTGTTCTTATCCCCCAAACTAGGATCTTTGCATTATCAAATGCAAAAAAAAAATTACTATGGTGTATTGTATATTCAACCTATTCTGCTGATCCACCTCTCTCTCTCTCTCTCTCTCTCTCTCTCTCTCTTAGAGAGTACCAGATTGTTTTGATGATTACTGTTTTGTAATAGTTTGAGTTATGGAACTTTCACATTTTTAATATTCTTGAACATGTGTTCTTCTAGATGAAATTTTGTTATTATTTTTTCTACCTCTAAAAATAGATTTTTGGTATTTTGATTGGTATGGCACTGAAAAAGTAAATTAATTTAGGTTGAATTGTCATTTTTATTATTTTGGTTTGCCCTGCCCATGAACAATTAATATTTTTCCAATTGTTTAGATTTGATTTTATTTGTGTGAAAAGTGTTTTGCAATTGTAATAATATAGTTCCTGGGTTTCTCTTGGCAGATAGACTTCCAAGTATTTTATATTGGAATTTCTTTTTCTATCTCTTGCTGCAGGACTTCACTGATAATATATAGAAATGCTGATGATTTGTGTGGATTTATCTTTCATTCCACAATTTTGCTAAAGTTGTTCATTTTTTCAACTAGATTCTCTATGATCCTCAGTGTATACCATCATATCATCTGCAAAGAGTGATAGTTTTGTTTCTTTGTTGCCTATTCTAAATCCTTCTATTTCTTTTTCTTCCCTTTCTACTATAGATAATATTTCTAGAATAATATTGAAAAATAGTGGTTATAATAAGCATTGTTGCTTCACCCCCGATCTTATTGGTAAGGCATTATAGATAATTCTTGCTGATGCTTTTAGATAAATACTACTTATCATTTTAAGGGAAGTACCATTTTATTCCTATGGTCTCTAGTGTTTTTAATAGGAACAAGTGTTGTATTTCATCAAAAGCTCTTTTTGCACTATTTAGATAATCATATTATTTTTGTTGTTTTTATTATTGATATAGTCGATTATGATGATAGTTTTTCTAATATTGACCCAGCCCTGCATTCCTGATATAAATCTCACCTGGTCACAGTATATGATCTCAAGGGATATATTGCTATGATCTCCTTACAATATTTTATTTAATTTTTTGCATCAACAGTCATTAGGTCTACAGTTTTTTTCTCTGTTTTCCTGACTTATGTATCACCACTATATTTGTTCATAAAGGGAATTTAGAAGGACTCCTTCATCTATTTCCCAAATCGTTATATAGTGTTAGAATTAATTATTCTTTAAATGTTTGGTAAAATTAACTTGCGAATTCATCTGATCCTGGGGATTTTGCTTTAGGGAATTCATTGATGGCTTGTTCAATTTCTTTTTCTGTTAATTTCTGTTAATTTTCTTTTTCTATTAATTTGGGCAATTTATATTTTTTGTAATATTCATCCATTTTACTTAAATTGTCAGATTTATTAGAATGCAATTGAGCAAAATAATTCCTGATAATTACTTTAATTTCCTCCTCATTGTTGGTGAATTCACCCTTTTCTTTTTGATACTGGTAGTTTGGTTTTCTTTTTTTTTAAATCAACTTAACAAATGGTTTGTCAATTTTTCCATAAAGCCAACTCCCAAGTTTATATATTTGTTCAATAGTATTCTTACTCATAATTTTACTCATCTCTCCTTTAATTTTCAGGATTTCAAATTTGGTGTTTAATTGGGGATTTTTAATTTGTTATTTTTCTAGTTGGTTTTTTTAAAGTTACACAATAAACACATTGATCTGCTCATTTTCTATTTTATTAATGTAAGTCTTTAGGGATTTATTAAATTTCCCCTAAGTACTGCTTTGGCTGCATCCCATATACTTTGGTATGTTGTCTCAATGTTGTCATTCTCTTTAATTAAATTATAGATTGTTTCTCTTATTCACTCTTTGATCCACTCATTCTTTAGGATTAGGTTGGTTTCCAATTAATTTTTAAACTTTCCATTGCCCTTTATTGAATGTGCTTTTTATTGATTATTTGAAAAGGATGCATTTAATATTTTTGCCTTTCTATATTTGCTTGTGAGGTTTTTATGCCCTAATACATGGTCAATGTTTGTGTTGGCACCATGTAAAAATGAGAAGAGATATATTCCTTTCTATTCTCATTCAATTTTCTCCAGAGGTCTCTCATATCTAACTTTTCTAAAATTCTACTGATCTCGCTAACTTCTTTCTTGCTTATTTTATAGTTAGATTTATCTAGTTCTGAGAGGGAAAAGTTGATGTCCCCCACTAATATAGCTTTATAGTCTATTTCCTCCTGTAACTCATTTAACTTTTTCTTTAAGATTCCAGATACAATACCTTTTGATGATTTTAGTATTGATGTTGCTTTATTGTCTATGGTACATTTTAGTAAGACATGGTATCCTTCTTTATCTTTTACTTAGATCTGTGACAATTTGAGTGATGCCCCCTGCTGGAGAGATACTGTAGGAAAGCTCTGCCATGAGGAGAAGACATCTGAGGGCAAGCCATGTGGCTTGGAAGGTCAGTTCCTTGATATCAGGACATGACGTTTGCTTGTGGGTACTGTCTATCAAAGCTACCAGCCAATTAGCTTGGAGCTGTGTGTATGTGGGGACGGGTTGTTTCAGTTTTCAAGGAGAGGCTTCTGGGAGGAAGAAGGAAGCATTAGGTCCTTTTTGTTCCTGACCTCACCACGGGTCTCTTAGAAATAGTTAGATTTTTACCTTTCTCTCTGATCATTAGATCCTAATGCTCTTTAATAAATGCTTAAAAGTCTAAACTCTTGCTAAAGCTTCTAATTTATTGGCAACCACTCATTAGATTTTTAGACAGTATAGCTAGATAGCAACTTTTCCTTTGTCTGAAATCATGATTGTTAGTCCAAATTTTTTTTTTTACTTAAGCCAAAGCACAATAGATTCTGCTCCAGTCCTTTATCTTTGCTCTGTGTTTGTCTCTGCTTCAAGTGTGTTTCTTATAAACAACATATTATAGGATTCTGGTTTTTAATACACTCTGCTATTTCTGTTTTATGAGTTAGTTCATCCCATTTATAGTCACAGTTATGATTACTGTGTATTTCTCTCCATCTTGTTTTCCCTGTGTTTAGTCTTCTCTCTCTTCTTTCACCTTGTTCCTTTTCAAGAGTTTTGCTTCTGACTACCACCTTACCCAATCTACCCTCCCTTCTATCATGCCCACATTTTCTGATACCCATCTCCTCCTACTTCTCTATAGATTAAGCTAGATTTCTATACCCAATTGAGTGTGTATGTTCTTCCACCTTTCAGCCAATTCCAATGAGAGTAAGGTTCAAGTTTTGTCCTCCATGCTGCCATCTTCCCCTCCCTTATAAAAGCTCTTTCACACTCTTTTATGTGAGATAATTTACCCCATTCTACTTCTCCCTTCCTTCTCCCAGTGTATCCCTTTTTCTCACCCCTTAATTTTGTTCTTTTATATATTATTCCATTATAGTCAACTCACACCTATACCTTCTGCTTATGTATATTCCTTCTAAGTGCCCTAATAATGATAAAATTCTTAGGAGTTACAAGTATCATCTTTCTATATAGAAATATAAACAGTTTAACCTTATTGAATCCCTTATGATTTCTCTTTTTCTTACCTTTTCGTGCTTCTCTTAAATCTGGTATTTGAAAATCAAATTTTCTGTTCAGTTCTGGTCTTTTCATCTGGAATGCTTGAAAGTCCTCTATTTCATTAACTATTAATTTTTCTCCTGAAGGATTATACTTATTTTTTTTCTGAATACGTGATTCTTGGTTATAATTCTAGCTCCTTTGCACTCCAGAATATCACATTCCAAGTCCTCCAATTCTTTAATATAGAAGTTGCCTAATCCTGTATTAGCCTTACTGTGGCTCCATGATAGATATTTGAATTGCTTCTTTCTGGCTCCCTGCAGTATTTTCTCCTTGGCTTGGGGGCTATGGAGTTTGGTTATCATATTCCTGGAACTTTTCATCCTGGGACCTCCTTCAGGAGGTGATCAATAGATTCTTTCTATTTCTACTTTACCCTCTGGTTCTAGGATATTGGGGCCATTTTCCTTAAAAATTTCTTGAAATATAATGTCTAAGCTCTTTTTTGGATCATGTCTTTCAGGTAGACCTATGATTCTTACATTATCTCTTCTTGATCTATTTTCCAAGTCAGTTATTTTTTCAGTGAAATATTTCATATTTTCATTCTTTTGATTTTGTTTTATTTTTTTCAATGTCTTATTGGAGTCATTAGCGTCCACTTGCTCAATTTTAATTTTTAAGGAATTATTTTCTTCACTGAAGTTTTGTGCCTCCTATTTCATTTGACCAATTCTACTTTTAAGAAATTGTTTTCTTCAGTGAATTTTTGTACATCATTTTCATGTGTGTGTGTGTGTGTGCTTTTTTGTTTGTTTCTTTACCAAGCTGTTGACTGTTTTTTCATGATTGTCTTATGTCACTCTTATGTAGTTTTCCAATTTTTCCTCTATCTCTTTTATTTTATTTTTTAAATCCTTTTGGAGCTCTTCCAGGAAGTCTTTTGGGGCCTGACACTTATTCACATTCTTCTTTGGAGCTTCCTGACATCCTAGTAACTTCGTATGGTCAGGTTCTTTTTTTTTGCTATTTGCTAATTTTCCAGTCTATTTCTTTACTTTTAACTTTTTGTTAAAGTTGGGCTCTGCTCCTAGTAAGGAAGCACCATTTCCAATGCCTCAGGTTTTTCATTCTGCGGTTTCTAGAGCTAATTCTGGAGACTTGTAAGTGGTCAGTTCTTCCAAGGTGGTATGATCTAAGGAGAAGTGTCATCACTGCTCTCCTGGCCTGTGCTCTGCTCTGTGAGTGACCAAAAGCATTCTTTTCCATCCTAGAAATGTGACCAAGATCCCTGTTCCCCTGTGGATTCAAGCTTCAGTGTGCTAGCTCTCCTCTCTGCCCTGGGACTAAGACCCAGGACTGTGATCCAGATTCAAGTATGGGAAATGCAAGAAAGTCCTTCCCCTGATGCCAGCAAAGGGACTCCTATAATGTCCTTCTACTTAATTGACTACCCCCATACTGCCTGTAGGCTGAGAGCTCCAGTAGTCCTGAGTTGATTCAGTCACCTTCAAGGCCTGCTGATTTGCCTGAGTGTGGCCTGCTGCTGGTTTGTGGAAACACTACCTGTGCTGTATTGTACTCCACTCTCACACTAGTGAAACAGACCTTTCCTGTTGACCTTCTAAGTTGTCATGATTTGGAAATTGTTTCACTGTATCCTCTTCTTAGTTCTGCCACTCCAGACCTTTTTTTGAGGCATTATTTTAAAGTTGGTTGGAGGGGAATTTGGAAGAGATCAGGTGAGTCCCTGCCTTTATAGAGCTATCTTGGCTCTTCCTTTCCCATAATATTCTTGATAGTGTGCTTAAAAGGGAGGGAATCATTCTAACTCATTAAAATTTCAACAGGAAAAAAAGTATTTCTGGAGCCACTATTTTCTGTCTTTTGGGTCTCCTAGAGTTTCTGGGGTTCTCATCATATTTCACCTTCATCCTGCAGAAATCACATTATTGAATATGATTCATTAATGCCCTTTACATGAGATTAGTGATACAAAGTTATTGTCCATATTAATCAACTGCAAAAGAATCTTCAATGACTCCCTGTTACTTCAAACATACAATCATAGCATCATAAACATAGTACTATAAAGAAACTTAGAGGTTATCAAGTCGAACCCTTTCATTTTATAGATAAAGAAAGTGAGATCCAAAGAGGTTCAGAGTCTTGCCCATGGTAACAAAGGTAGTAAGTAGCAAAGCTGGAATTTAAACTCAGTAGGAGCTTAATAAATACTTTATTGACTTGAATCAAAATGTTTAAATTCACAGAAAGGGCTGTGTCATAGCGCATAAGAGAGAAATAGTGGAATGTGTGAAGAATTGTGACAAATTCTAGGAAACATTCTGTTGTATGAAGGAAAATATTTGCCTAGTTCCTCATGCAGTTGAGCAACATTTCAATACCTCATTTACTTCTCAAGGGGATACACAATATTTCTAATGGGTGAGAAAAGCAAACAACAAAAATGGCAATCCAGAGGCTCATCTGCATTTCCAAAGAATCAATATTTGCTTATGCTTTCCCTGTGTTCTGACTGTGTGTGAATTAGTAGATGCCAAAATGGCAACCGTATGAGAGAATGTGAGTGCATGATTCTTGTGTTCTAAGTTTGGATTCTATGTCAGCTTCCTTTACCAAAGGGAATGGCCACTGTTCAGTCTGTGAGGATGACAAGATGAATCGGGTGTCTCCAAGCTCTATCAGCATGAATGATCATTAACACTTGCTGCACATCCATCTGTCTTAGGCAGCTTTTCAAGTATTCTTGTGACAATGACAATTCTAAAAGGAACAGCTCATGTATTCAGAGTGATTGCATGCAGAAGGGTACCCATCCAAACCAGAAATAAAAATCATGTTGTTAATTGTGGCTGACATGCAATTTGCAGCAACACTTGAAGCTATTTGTATTACCAACAGCCATCTGAGGTCTTATTTTAATCTCCTTAAATATGCTCCACATTTATGAATGGATTTTTATGGGCACATCTAAGGAAACTATTAGCAATAGAAATAAAGAATTCCCCAAAGTCCCACTTATCTTGTATGAGCTCTATTCTCAAAACAAGCCCTTTGTTACACTCAGGCACTTAGCGCACATCCTCTCTTCAACATCACTATACATGGTACTGGTAGAGAAAATGTGCAGTTTTCACTTGGAAATTCTCTGTATTTGGAACATAAAACCCCTACAAATTAGTATTCTTCCCTTTTTGACATTTCCTAATTTTTTCTTTAATTTATAAGGTTTAAACTAGGAATTATTGTCTTTTCCTCAATTATTTCAAATATTTTTATATTCTATTCTATATTCTTCTATACTTAACTTGATTGGCATATCTATTAACTGAGAATTAGATAAAGAGATAAACATAGATATATTAATTATTAATAGCTTACATTTACATAGAGCTTACAGTGTGCCAGGCACCGTGCTAAGTGCTTAACAATTATTATTTCATTTGATCCTGACAATAGCCCTGAAAGTCACACTATTATTAGTCTCATTTTGCATATGATGAAACTGAGGCAGGTAGAGGTTAAGTAATTTGCCTTGGGTCTTACAGCTAGTCAGTGTCTGAGGCCAAATTTGAACTCAGGTCTTCCTGACTCTATGTTTATCACTCTGTTTGCTGCACCACCTAGAAGCCTGAATAGAAAGATATATGCATGGAGAGAGAGGGAGGGAGAAAGACAAGGGGAGAGAAAAAGGAGAGACAGAGACAGAGAGAAAGAGACAGAGACAGAGACTGAAACTGAGAGACAGAAAGACAGACACAAAGAGACAGACCAACAGGTAGAAAGACTAACAAACAGACAAGAGGAAGATGATATATATTTATAGTAGTGTCATGTATATATAGAACCATTGTTGGACTCCCCAGCACCTGATCCATCCTGTTGAACAAGATTAGATTAGTGGCTAACAGCACCACCCAGTGGTTCAATATATATGTATGTATAAACATATGTATTCAATAAATACTTATGTAACACTATAGCTAATGGTTTCAGAAATCAATATATGTATGTGTGTATAAACTTACTTTCAAATGAACCATACTTTCAATTTAATAAGAATTTATTAAGCACCTACTAAGTGGCACTGTAGACATAAAGACAACAAAAACAAAACAGTCCTTGTCTTCAAGGTGCTTACATTCTACTGAGGTATAGAATATTTGAAGAGATAAGGGAAATATGAAATTATTTGAGAAAGTCACTTCACCTCTCTGAATCTCAGTTTCCTCATGGGACTAATGAGAGGATTGGACCAGGTTATACCTGAAGTCTACATATAAGGAGGAAGAGGTCACAAATAATTACAGGTGAGGCAGAAGGTGGGAAAGGAGTAAGGAAAAGATTATGTTCTCTGACAACCAAGTTTACCTTGTTATCAGGCTGGTATATGGATCCATCAGGATTTGGAGAGACAGAGACAGACAGAGAACTGAAGTACTTAGGGGTATGAGCCTGCCTTTTCTAACTGATCAGTGATTTCCAAGATTCCTAATAAAATACTACTGCTGTTAGCCCAAGATTTCATTTGCATGCAAAGCTTCTTTTCAGATTCTGATCTTGTCCCAGCTTACTAGTTATGAGTTCTTCAAAAGATTGTAAACTTTCTCTTAAAAATGTGTTGGGCTTTTTCATTCTTGCTAGAATTATATTTTTCACCAGGAGTTCCAGACACCAATAAAATCTTAGATCTAGTTTCCTTCCCCCAAATATATGTACATATATAGATGTGATTGAAACAGAGCAAATGATAAGATTTGAAGGAGCTTCTAATGGTAATGTGCAAATGGCTCTTGACAAATTCTCTATGTAGGGCCTAAAGGCCACATGATGACATCAAGTCCTCTATCTACCAATTTTCTTTTTTCTCTGTCATGATCCTGAAAAAGCCAATCAATTTCTCCCTGAATTTTTCTCATGAAGATAACCCATCAATGCATTTCTTTTTTTTTTAGTGAGGCAATTGGGGTTAAGTGACTTGCCCAGGGTCACACAGCTAGTAAGTGTTAAGTGTCTGAGGCCGGATTTGAACTCAGGTACTCCTGACTCCAGGGCCAGTGCTCTATCCACTGTGCCACCTAGCTGCCCCCCTCATTAATGTGTTTCTAACCCAGGGCCCTCACTGGTTTTGTGCTTAATTCACCAGCCCAGGAATGTGGAGATGAAGATAGCAGATGACTCCCCAATATTGGGTTTGCACTGAGAGTCTCTTTTCCAGCTTCTCATACATGAACATTGTGTAACAGATTCCCCCTTCTTTTTGGTTAGAATGTTGGAGTAGGGAAAGGACAATGGCAAAGATAATGGATGAGAGATTCTCAGAGAGAAAGGCAACTCAAATATTACAATCTAATTAAATTACTCAGTATCTAAAAGACCTCCTGGTTTTCTGATTTGTGTGTTAAATACAATGCCAATTCCATTTCCTTAAACACTTGACAGGACCTATTTTCGGCGAGATTTCTTGCTAACAGGCTCTCAGTCACATTAAGTGTTCACAAAGTGCACAGAAGTTGTATTTTATTGCTGAGTCCTAATTGAGCTGTCTGGGCTAAAGTAGCTGAATGTTACCGAAATGTTTATTATACAAGCACACTTCATCTGAAGGTAGAAAAGAACATTTCTGTAGCTTAGGGCATAATTTATCCCTGCAAAAGGCCTTTTATCACCCTCTCATTTCAGTGAATTATGTTTATGGAGTTCTTCTCCCACTATGAATCTGGTTTCACTCCCATGTGAGGAAGAGTTAAGTCCCAAACACCTCTAGGTTGAATCTCATTATGTTACCTGTCCCTTGTTTCCTATCAAGACATATGCCTTCCCTGTGCATACTGTACTTGAGCAGCCTTTTACACCTGCTCTGATTTATCACAAATGTTTATTTATATGAAAGCAAGCATGTTATTAATCTACAAATCCAGAAACACTTCTTATTCCCAGAAATTTTTTTCACTCAACTTCTCTTTGGTCCTTCAAGAATCTATATGTATTTTTTTGAGCATTTATCTTTATGAATTTTCATTTCGCCCTTTTTCACAGACATATAAAGCCACAGACTCTCAGAGTTGGGAAGAATCTCAGACACCATCTAGTTTGACCCATAACTTATCAAGAATCCCCACCTATGACAACCCCAACAAGTAGTCATCTATCCAAGATCATCTTGAAGACTTCCAATAATGGCAAACCCCACTAGCTTTGGGGCAACTCAACTATTTTGTATAGCTCTGATAAAAAATATTTCCTTCAGCCAAGTCTATATTTGCCTCTTTTTACTTTTCTGCTCATTGTCTCTAGTTCCCCTTCGGGGGCTGAGAAGAATTGAAATAATTCTAGATGGGGGCAGCTAGGTGGCACAGTGGATAGAGCACTGGCCCTGGAGTTAGGAGGACCTGAGTTCAAATCCAGCCTCAGACACTTGACAACTTACTAGTTATGTGATCCTGGGCAAGTCACTTAACCCCAGTTGCCTCACAAAAAAAAAAAAAAGAATTCTATATGGGGCTGTGGATAGAGTGCTAGCCCTGGAATCTGGAAAACCTGAGTTAAAATCTGGCCTCAGCTACTTACTAGCTGTGTGACCCTGGGCAAGTCACTTAACCTTTGTTTGCCTCAGTTCCCCCAGTTGTAAAATGAAGAAAATAATAACACCTACCTGCCATGGTTGTTGTGAAGATCAAATAAGATATTTACAAAGCACTTAAAATACTACATAAATGCCAGCTGTTATTAATCCTTTTTCAGCATGGCATCCCTTAAAATGTTTAAAGACAGTTATCATGCTCTCCTTCCAATCCCATCCCAGTCATCTCTTCTCCAGTCTCCATTCCTTTGAGTTCTAATTCCAACATAACAACAATCAGAGAGCCCAAGTGTACTATAATGAAAGATGAGTATAAGGGGAAAAGTCGTGGGTTTGGAGTCAGAAGACCTGGGCTCAAAACAATTTGAACCCAGTGGCCCTGACACCTATCACAAGGGATGGAGTACTGGACCTGGAATCAGAAAGACCTGAGTTAAAATCTATCCTCTAGTCACACACTAGCTATGTGACCTTGAGCAAGTCAACCTGTGTTCAGTACCCTCAACAGTAAAATGGGAATAATAACAAACCTACCTCCCAGGGTTATCATGAAGATCAAGTGATATAATACTCAGAAAGCACTTAACACAATATTTGGCACATGCCAAGTACTTAATTCTTCTTTTTCCTTCCTTCCTTCATACCAGCTTTGTAAACTACTTGGCAAAACACAACCTCTCCAGGCCTCAGATTCTGCTCTGTAAAAGGAGGGTGCTGGACAAGATGAATTCTGAATTCCCTTGTAGATGAAAATCTATGATTCTGTCTAGCAGGTCATTTTATGTGAACCTGCACTAACTTCATTTCCTGTTTATTGTATCTAAAATAAGATACTCGATCCATCCAGTGGGTGATGGGACTCCATCCAAGAGAAACTTCTCCCACTTCTGAACTAATGCTACGGGTGAGGGCTCTGGTTTCCTGGGTGGGTTACTTAATAAATGAAATATGTAACTAGTTTATTTTGAAATATGAATACTTTGCAGTACCATTCATCACTTAACAATGACATTTCTACCTCGAATTATGATTTAAATCATCTCTGAAAAAAATAATGTATGTAACATGCAAAGGAAGAAATTTGCTTCATTTCAACAAAGAAAATGCCTAGCCCTCTCTACACAGCTCTCTCCGATGCCAGTGCTGAATAACCCTGAGTGATGCTGTAAAAGCATGGAATAAGAAAAAAGGCAGACTTTTATAAGCACTGGAAACTCTAAAGAAAATGTTAGGAATGTGGAATAGAATTATCATGAATGAAATTGGGCCAGAGCATAAATTTATCATCCTATTATCACCTAACACAAAGTCTTCAACCAGAGTCAGAAGTTAGGTATTTAAACTTCTTTCTTTCCATCCATTTCCTGGTTGGAAAACTTGTTCAGGATTTAAGGAGCTTGGGGAAGGGGGTACAAGGAGGAGGTACTTTGGATCTGGTGGACTGTCATAGTTTAACAGCATGAACAGGATTTAATGCCCTGTTGATGTTAGCTTATTGTTAGAGAGACACCCCCCCAAAAAAATATATCATTCTTTTTTTTAAGTGAGTCAATTGGGGTTAAGTGACTTGCCCAGGGTCACACAACTAGTAAGTATTAAGTGTCTGAGGCCAGATTTGAACTCGGGTCCTCCTGACTCCAGGGCCAGTGCGCTATTGACTGTGCTACCTAGCTGCTCCAAAAAATATCATTCTTAATTCAAGTTGATCAATGTTGCTTCTTTGTACAATTGTTAGCATAGTGCCTTCCCCATCAGATTGTAAGCCCCTTGAAAGCAAGGATTGTCTTTTGCCTCTTTTTGTCTCCCCAGCAGTTTGCACAGGGCTTAGTACATAGTAGACACAGCAAATATTTATTGATTATTATCGATGTCCTCTTATATGTCTGAATGGTACTATTAAAGTACAGGTTTGAGTATGTATATAGTACTGGGGCATGACATAGTAAAAGAATACAGAACTTGGAGTCAAGGGATCTGAGTTTAGATGCCAATACCAATATCTACCAGCTGAGTGGGCATAGCTAAGTTATTTCATACTCCTAAGCCTCAGCTTTCTCATCTTCATTGTGGCCTTAACAACACCTATAGAACTTTCTTCATCAACCAACCAGCATATATGAAAAGCCTCCTGTGTGCCGGGCCCTCTGCTAGGCCCTGTGGATTAAATAATAATAATAATAATAATAATTCCTGCTCATGAGGATTTACACTCACAAAATATTCCTATAGAATGTAGTCACAGGTCTCATCTAATCCCATTTAGAAAAGAGAAGGTGAAATGTCAACTTAATACAATCATGGTTTTCCAGTATAGGAAATGTTACTATTTGAACAATAGGAATGATTGTCTGAGCTCCAGGAGGGCAGCAGCTACATTTTATTTCATTTCTTTCCCTTCCTCAGCACCCAGTTCATATTCTTAATAGGTGCTTAATAAGTATTTGCAGAATAAGGCTGTATTGTCCTATCACCCCTGGAGACATATAACAAGAGGGAATGATCTAATCTGCAAAGTGAGGGATTTCTTTAAATTTTACCAAGAGGCCTCTTTTATATCTCTGTTTCTTCTGACTCCTTCTTTTCCATCTACAAACATGTTCAGGTATTCCTTTATCCTACAAAGTCTTTTGTTGCTACCAATGCTCCTTCTAGCTAGCAACCTGTATCCCTTCATTACTAAACTTCTAGAGTTATCTACACTAATTGCTTCCACTTCCCAATTCCCCACTCATTTCTCACCCTCAGAAATCTACAATAGACTTATTATGAAATTACAAAGTGTTATGGCTTAAAGTAAAACCAGAAATCATCTAATTCAAAGAAGGAAACAGTCCTAGAGAGTTGAAGTGGCCTGTGATTTGTCCAAGGTCATCAAACTACTAAGAAATAAAGCAGGGACTTGAACCCCATTCATCTGGAACAATCTCAATCTCTCTCTCTCTCTCTCTCTCTCTCTCTCTCTCTCTCTCTCTCTCTCTCTCTCTCTCTCTCTCTCTCCCCTCTCTCCCCTCTCCCCTCTCTCCTCTCTTCTCTCTTCTCTCTCTTCTCTTCTCTCTCACACACAAATACACACACAATTCTATTTACTGAAACACTTCTCTCTCTTCAGTACTCAGATCAAGTACCCATCTTCCATGAAGAGCACTGAACTCATAGTCAGGAGACCTGTATTTTAGTTTTGGCTCTAGAATTTAGTATCTATGTGACTCTGGTTAAGTCAATTAACCTTTCTGGGCCACAGTATCCTCATCTGTGAAATGGGAATAATAATAATAATAATACCTGTTACATCTACCTCAAAAAATTATTGTGAGACTCAGATGAGTCCCCATTATTATGGAGTCCTCCCAGTCACTCAGTCTCACAACCTATATGTCGTCCTCAATTCTTCATTGTGCCTAACCCCACCCCACCACATGCAATCAGTTGCCAAGTCCTAGCATTTCTTCCTTTATAATGTCTCTTGTATATACCTTCTTCTCTATAACACTGCAATCACCCTGGTGCAGCCCCTCATCATCTCACACCTGGATAGTTGCAAAATCTGATGGTTGGTCTCCCCGCCTCAAGTCCCTCTTCACTCTGATCCATCATCCACTAAGCTATAAAATCAATCTCCCTTAAGATTATGTCTAACCGGGGCGGCTAGGTGGCGCAGTGGATAGAGCACCGGCCCTGGAGTCAGGAGTACCTGGGTTCAAATCCGGCCTCAGACACTTAACACTTACTAGCTGTGTGACCCTGGGCAAGTCACTTAACCCCAGTTGCCTCACTAAAAAATAAAATTAAAAAAAAAAAAAAGATTATGTCTAACCATGCCCCCCCATTCCCCTTTTTCTCTTTTTCTTTTTTTCTTTTTTTGGTGAGGCAATTAGGGTTAAGTGACTTGCCCAGGGTCACACAGATAGTAAGTATTAAGTGTCTGAGGCCAGATTTGAACTCAGGTCCTCCCCATTCCCCTTTTTCAAGTAATTCCAGTAACTGCCTAGTGTCTTCAGAATCAAATATGAAATCCTCCATAAGGCTTTTAAGGTCCTCTATAACCTGCCCCCTTTCTATCTTACATCTTACTCTACCCAAGTATTCTATGATCTCTCTTTCCTCATCTCCACCCCCTAGCTTCCAAGGATTCCTTCAAGTCTCACCCCAAGTCTCACCTTCTACCCTGATATCGTACATAAAGCATCTTACAAAACTCAAAACATGCAATAAATGTCAGTTATTACTATGATTGTTATAAATTATTTTTCTGCTTTCCTTATTTTTTTTTTCAGGAAAATGAGGGTTAAGTGACTTGCCCAGGGTCACACAGTTAGTAAGTGTCAAGTATCTGAGGCCAGATTTGAACTCAGGTCCTCTTGAATCCAGGGTGCTTTTCCACTACACCACCTAGTTGCCCCCTCATTTATTATGTTGCTGAGACTCTCATGCCATCTACTTGATTGTCCAATATCCTTTTCTATGATGTTTACATGTTTCTCACAGTCAGCTCTTTCCCATTTCCACTTTTCCCCCCAACTTTATGTCTCTGATGTGTCCCCTCTTTTCAATTCAGCATCCACCAAAGTTTTCCACTGTGAGTGATAGACTGAGGTTTTCCCTGTCCATGGCTATGGTTGGCAGGTATTTAATCGTAATTAAGGATTTTTCTAATCTGTTCATAGAGTTCTCAAATAATCAAGAGCAATCACTTTGATTGATCGTCCCTGTCATGGAAACAGGAAGACAAGACCTCTGCACTTAGTTCCTTACAGAAAAATTCAGTCAATGATGCTTTCTCAGTGGAAATCCTCTTGACTACCTGGGGAAACAGTATTCTTGAAAAGGCCAGAGTGACTTCCCAAAATCCACCAACTCATAGGGAAGCTCACTACAGGAACTGAGTTTTCCTGAGATCTGAAAAACCCCGAGGGAGTTACTTTTCTTCTCCTCATTAACTTGGGCTCTTGCGTGGTGCAAGGACTCAACCAGAAATCCATAGCAATAAGCCTGTATAGAGGCAGCTCTAGCAGCTGAGAGATTAAGACAGGAAGTGAATCCTGTGGGTTTTAAAATAATGAGGAGAAATGGCCAAACCAACAGCCCTGGGTAAAGGGCACGTGCTGCTAAAGAGTCTCCGTGGGTCATCCTGGAAAACATATTATTTCTGTATATATTCTCTTGATTTAGTGCCTGCTGCATGAGGTCTGTGGTGCCTTGGAAGCTAATAAATCATTGCCCTGGATGACAGCCTGAGCACCTGGGTTTTATCATACAGCAGGAAACCTTGTAAATTACCAGGAGAAGCAGCTAGTGACCGCCATATAGCCATGAGAATCAGTCAAGGCCTCAGTCCATTAAGCCCATTCCGTTTTATTTGCAGGTGCATTAAAAGAAATAAGGAAATGCTGCAAAGAGATGAGCCCCAACCCTTTGATTAGTGCTTAATGAGAGGGACACTGGGATGTTAGCTCCAACTCTAATGGCCAACAGATGCAAGATGTCCACAACAGGCTGCACCTGGCTCCCTGTCAGCCTCGGCCCGGCTGCAATTTAGCTCATAAAAGCAATAGAACAACTTTAAGAGAATCGTCTTGTGACAAACTCAAAGGTTCTGCTGTGTGCTTTTTGTGCCTCAGAGCTCAGTATTAGAGAGAAAGTTGGCTCCAGAAACTCTCTTGTGTTCCAGGCCTTCCAAAACAAGGAATCCTGCAGTTAGATTTCAAACAAACTGAGCAGAAATAAAGGTGTCAGCAATAGATCCTGGGAGTTTCTGAATAATAGGTAGGCTCAAGTATTCTCATGTAATCAATCCTCCAACTTACAGGGATTTAGCATTGAAGTACAGTGCAGAACCAATGTTAAGCCCTTCGAAATCCCTCTTTTCAGACAGGGTGACAAGTCTCCGAAGTCTTAAACATTAAGGAGGCACAAAATGTTAGAGCAATAAGATACTTTGGTACAATTAGCTTAATGGGGGCATCAACCAGAACTTATACATCCACAGGAAATTATGACGATGATAACATTTATATAGTAACAGGCACTGTGCTAATTTTTTTTATAATTGTTATTTTATTTAACCTTCACAATAACTTTGGATGGAAGGAACTATTACTTTCCCCATTTTACAGATGAAGAAATTAAGTCAAACACAAGTTAAATGAGTTGCCCATAGTCACACAGCTAATAAATGTCTGAGGCCAAATTTGAATCCAAATCTTCCTGGCTCCAGTTTCAGCATTTTATCTATCTATTGCACACCTAGCTGTAGGCAATTAGCAAGGATTTGGATTCATCACTGTTCATATTTTGCCATTCTTTGTATCCCTAGAATTTAGCATAATGACTCAAACATAGTAAGTGCTTAATAAATGCTTGTTAACCAAATGATTTATCATATCTTGTTTACATGCTCCTATTATTGAAGGAAAATATAGGAGAATACTTCATCTTGCAAAAATAATGTGGTATTGAATAGGGAAAGGGAGGAAGAAAGAAAATTTGGAACTCAAAATTTTATATAATAATGAATGTTAAAAACTGTCTTTATATGAAACTGGAAAAATAAATACTATTTAAAAGAAAAAAAGAAAATAATATGGTAGAATGGATCGAATTCCCATGTTTCAGAAAGATCTGATTCAAACTCTGCTGCTGTCACATTGTTGTATAACCATGGGGAAGACACAATTTCTCAGCATTCCAACATTACTCTCTAAGACTATAGATTGTATGCAGAAGTTGTTATTAATCTGCTTCATTGGAAGAACTTTCTGAACCAAAAAATTCCCATGTCATGTCAATGAAATCATAGATGTAGACCAAAAAAGGGTATTAACCTGTCCATGATTCTAGGCTTTTGCACAAGACTCAGAGAACTCAAATTTTTCCTCTCCATAGAGCTAGACAGGACCCCAGTTATCAGCCAGTTCAAATTCATCTATTTCCTATCATGCCAACTTTTCAAGGAAAGGTATATTTATGAAAATACATAGCACAAAGGAAGTAGAACTAAGAGAATATATACTATGATCACAATTATATAAAGGAAGGTAGCATTATATATCACCAGAACTCGATTTAATATAATGATGAAACTGAATTCCAGAGTATTGGTGATGAAATATACTCCCCCAGCTGACAAAAGAGGTAGCCACTGCAGGTACAGAATGCTGTATGTACTACCAGATGTGGCTGATATGTAGGTATGTTATGCTCAACTGTTTTTCTTTATTACAAGGGATGCTTCTGGGGGGTGGGGATAGGAGGAAATGGGTGTACTTATTGGGAAATGGCAATAACTTTTTTAAAGCATCCAAAAATTACAAAATAAGATGAGAGGTTTGAACTAGATCATCTCTAAGGTCCCTGACAGCTCTAATATTCAGTGTTCTAATGTTCCCTGTTCTAAGGTGCCCTGCAGCTCTGACATCTTGTGAGTAGTGAATCTATGAAAATACATTTTCCAAAACAGCAAAAATAAAGAGAAGTTGAAAGTGGAGCTGTTATTCCAATTCCTCAGGCTTCTAAAACAAAATATATTTGGTTCATGGGATACTCATTCCTCTCCTTCGTGGTCCCTTTAGAAGCTGTATCTTGACCAAAAGAGGAATGGGAGCCACAGACATACCCTGAACCATGGAGAGAGGTAGTGTGAAATAATGCATAGAATTCTGGAGAAGCTGATAAACTTGAGTTCAAATGCCATCTCTGACACATGCTAGTGGTACAATCCCGAGCAAGTTGCTTATCCTCTCCTAGCCCCAGTTTTTCTGTCTGTAAACTGGGCGTGATAATAATAATTGTTACTACCCTTCAGGAGTATTGTGACATTCAAATTTTTATATCTGTGTGTATGTATATGTAAGTATGCATATATGTATATGTGTGTATACACATAGTGTAATTTTGGTCATTTTCATATGCTCTTTCTGGTCTAAATTATTTTTCTTATATATAAGAAAAACATTACATCTCCTAAAAGAGGTCTTTTTTGATTCTCCCAGTAGGTAGTGTTCCTGTTTCCTCTTTCCAAATTAGTTGGTATTTATTTTCTAATTATTAGCTATGCATATGTGCATATTTTTCAATTCAATTCCATAAACTTTTATTAAACCCCTACTATGTGTCAGGCACTAAGTCCTTGGCAAAGCAAGCTATATATAGGATAAATGGGAAATAATGAACAGAGGGAGGTCATCGGAATTAAGAGGCTTTGAGGGGGCAGCTAGGTGGCGCAGTGGATAGAGCACCGGCCCTGGAGTCAGGAGTACCTGTGTTCAAATCCGGCCTCAGACACTTAACACTTACTAGCTGTGTGACCCTGGGCAAGTCACTTAACCCCAACTGCCTCACTAAAAAAAAAAAAAAAAGAGAGAGGCGTTGAGGAAGGCTTCCTGTAGGAGTTGGGTCTTAAAGGAAGCCAAGTAGGTTAATAGTTGAAGGGAAGGAGAGAGAGCATTCTGGGCATGAGGGACAGCCAGAAAAAAATGTCCCAAGTTGAGAGATGTATTGTCTTGTTTGTAGATCTATGCATATATTGTCCCTGTTGTTTCTTCTCAGTAAAAATGTAAATTCCTTGAAATCAAGGGCCATTTAGATTTTTTTCTTGGTAACCCTGAAGCCCGGCATAATTCCCAGAACATCACAGGCCTCAAATAAATATGTGTTGAATGGAATATGAGATTAGTAGAAAAGAAGCACCTATCCTAACCCCACCCCAAAGTGGCTTATCATCTCAATTATCCAGGGGAAGAGACCTGTCATAATCTGTGTGGTTTCATTTAGCATGTTTTTCCTCTTCCCTGGTTCTTATCCATATTGAGCAGCTGCCCATTCATGATTACAGCCTTGGTGACAAGAAGAAGCATCTTCCAACAGTATCAGAGTGCCAAAGGCACTTCAGGTGATGCTGGGAGGAAGACTGGACCAGCTTCAACCTCTCCATGCTGTCAGGGCCAAATGATATCTCCACAAAGGAATTTCAGCACTTTAAAAGCAAATCACAGTTCTTCCAGAACACATATTAGCTGGGCAAACACAGAGCCTTAATTCAGTGCATGCTAATATGTATTTACACAGCAGCACCTAGTGCTTGTTTGCCTAAGAGAATAAGAGAGTGAGTATCCTAGAGAAATCTCATGCGACTGCTGAAGTGCCAGAAAATTGCAGAGACTAGATGGATAATTTTCTCCTAGCACACTATGGCCAGGATCTCATTTAGAAGCTACACAGCATGATTGGGTCTGATGGAGGAAGATCCAGAATAGAAACTCTCTAATTTCACATCCTAGTCATGTGGAACACTTGGGTGTGCCTCAACTTCCTAGAAAATGGAGGTAATACCACCTGCCTATATCTACTCAAGTCAGAGAACTATGAGGACTGAAGAGGTTCAAGAATGAAAACATTCCAAGGGTTTGAAGCTGCCTGGTATTTCAGAATTTCCTGTCATGTCAAAAAGCTGCCAGCCACAGCAAAGCCCCAGGAACACACATTTACACCCATTTACTCCTAGGTGGCTCCTAGGTCTATGAAAACATTGCCAAGATACACCTTGGCTGCAGAGACAACTGCCTAGGGAAAAAAAATGCCTTTCCTTTGATACAATACCGTAATTAGTGGGAATAGAATAAAAACATAAGGATAACAATAGTCTACATGTAATGCTTTATGGTTTGCTTTTCATACATTAACTCATTTAAGCCTCATAAAAACCCCATGAGATAGGCCCTATTATAATCCCCATTTTATAGCTGATGAAACTGAGACTAAGAGAGGTTTAATGAGTTGCCTAGCATCACATAGTAAAGGACCAAGGTGAAATTCAAACCCAGATCTCTCTGATACCAAAATAAACTACTACTACTAAAACATCTACTCAATGCCATTTTCATCATTATACCAAGATATATTCTACATGTGGAAACTAGGAAAGAGAGCTCTTCAAAAGTCTCTGTAGCCATGATTGATTACTGCAAGAAACTGGAAAAGACATAAATGCCCTATGGCTGGTAGAGGGCTAAACAAACCATAGTGTTTCAACAAGATTGGGTAAATATTATATTTTTATGTATTTCCTTTTTCATGCTGTCCTTTTTTTTTTTTTTTTTGTAGGGCAATGAGGGTTAAGTGACTTGCCCAGGGTCACACAGCTAGTAAGTGTCAAGTGTCTGAGGCTGGATTTGAACTCAGGTACTCCTGAATCCAGGGCCGGTGCTTTACCACTGTGCTATCTAGCTGCCCCAATGCTGTCCTTTTTTATTTATCTTTTGTCCCTCTTGCTATCTTTCCTTTTATTCTTTCTTAGCACTTTTTTCCTTGCTTCTTTCATTTTTTCATTATTTCTTTCCTATTGTCTTACTTTCCTTTTTTGTTCTTTCATTTTTTCTTTCTTACCTTCCTTATTTCCTTCTTTCTTTCCTTATTCTTTCTTTTTTTTTTTAGTGAGGCATTTGGGGTTAAGTGACTTGCCCAGGGTCACACAGCTAGTAAGTGTTAAGTGTCTGAAGCCAAATTTGAACCCAGGTACTTCTGACTCCAGGGCCAGTGCTCTATCCACTGCACCACCTAGCTGTCCCTCCTTATTCTTTCTTAACTCCCTTTTCGTCTTTCATCCTTTCTTCCTTCTTTCCTTCCTTTTTTCCTTCTTTTCTTTCTCCCTTCCTTCCCTCCTTTCAGACCTGTGATTTCATCACTGTGAGAAATACCTAACATAGAAATTTCCTTTCCTAATGCAGTTGGGCAACTTATCAGCAACTTCTTGTCTTAGAGAGTTGCCTTGGGCACTAAGTGGTTAAGTGAGTTGCCTATGATCACATCTCTAGTGTGTACCAGAGGAAGAACTTTGAACATTTAGCCAAGATTTCTAGCCAGTGTACTGGCTGTCAAAAATTATAAATATGAGGAATATAAAGAAATTTGGGGAAACTTACATAAAGCACTTTACCTGGAGGATAAGACAGGATGTAGCATCTGCCCAAGTAAGTCAAACCACTACCACCACCTTGGTCAATAGTTCCCTTCAGACCCAAATGGGTCTTGGGTCATAAACTCAAGGACCTTGGTAGTAACAAAGCTTCTTGCCAAGTGACCTCATCCATCATCTTGGAAAGTAACCCTTGTGGTATGACAAGTAAATGCAAGAAAGATAAACTGAGGTAATACTCTGAGCAAAATCAATTTATTAACAGTGATATATATATATATATAATATACACATGTGTGTACATTTACATACACATACACATATACATATAAATTCTCACTGTTAACAAAGCATGTCAAACTGACCACCTCAGTAAGGTCAGAAACCCCAATGAGAAGGCACAGGATCTTCCTTACTGAGTAATTTTGGAGCATTACAATTGGCTATACTAGGAAAAGTGGGTTGGTATTCAGGTGTGGCTAATCATGCCCATCTCTGACAATGAAGGATGTTATTTTATGGGACTCATCTGCCTCTTGTAATCTTTGTTAGGTGACTATAAGGACCAGGTTTCCTTTCCCCCAAAAAAAATCAATTACAGAATGGAATCAATTATTAAATGATACAAAATAATTTTGATTTCCTCCATGGAGATACAGCTTGTCAACTACTGATGCATGTGCTATAGTCATAGCAACTGAAGACCCTGAAAGGAAGTTCTTATCACCAAAGAACTTGGCACTATCAAATGGTTCAAAACCAGAAACTGATCAGATTTTATTAGTAGAAATGACATTAAAGAAGCTCCATTGGGGCAGCTAGGTGGTGCAGTGGATAGAAAACCAGCCCTGGATTCAGGAAGACCTGAGTTCAAATCTGGCCTCAGACACTTGATACTTACTAGCTGTGTGACCCTGGGCAAGTCACTTAACCCCAATTGCCAAATAAGAAGGAGGAGGAGGAGGAGAAGAAGAAGAAGAAGAAGCTGCATTACCATCTACTCTGCCACTGCACTCTAAGAACCTTTCCATCTCACTTGCACCTAAAACCTTCTATGTATGTTGTCTCTCTCTCTGTTTTTAGAATATGAGTTCCTTAAGAGTAAATACTGTCATCATCAACATTGAGTGTTGACCTACTGTGATGGACTATATTCTTCTCACCAATGCAATGGTACAGAAGAGTTCCAGGGAACTCATGATAGAAGAGGATCTCCAAATCCAAGAAAAAAAAAGAAAGAACTGTGGAGTATAGATGCTGATAGAACCATATTATTTCTTTTGTTTTGGGTGCTGTTGGTTTTTTTTCTTTCTATTTTGAGGTTTTGCATCACTGCTCTGATTCTTTCTCTTGTAACAGGATTAATGCAGAAATAGGATTAATGTTATTTATGTGTATATATATGTGTGTATATATATATCTATATGTATATGTATAGAGATATATAGATATAACCTATATCAGATTACCTGCTGTCTAGGGGAAGGGGGAGGGAGGGGTGGGAGGGAGAAAAATCTGAAATTGTAAAGCATGTATAAACAAAAGTTGAGAACTATCTTTACATGTAATGGAAAAAATAAAATACCTCATACATAAAAAAAAAAGAGTAAATACTGTCTCATTTTTCTTAAGATACCCATTGCTTAGCACAGTGCACTGTACCCAGTAAGCACTTAATAAATGCTTTATTCATTCATTCAGGAAACATTTCCTAACAATGAACATTACCCGAAAATGTAACGAGCAGCCTTATACTATTTCCCCCAATTGGAGATCTTCAGGAAAGGATTGGATGGTCACTTTTCAGATGTTGTAGAGGATTTGGAGGTTGGATTATATGCTTGCCATGTTTTTTTCTAAATCCAGATATCCTTTGATTCTTTGTAGTACACAGTAAAGGAAATAAAATTAGGAGAACAGGCTGACCACAATATAGGAGAGGAGGTACAAAATAATAACCAAAAAATTGGAAAAAGGGAATGAGGGAGAAGGAAGAGGCAAAGATGACTCTTGAGATGTCTAGCCTGTGTAACTGAGAGGATGGTCATCAACAACAGGAAGAGGGAAGTTGGACAGTAGATCAGAGTAATGAAATCTATGTATCTTGCCTCTGACGCATACTGACTGAGTGACCCAGGACAGGTCACTTAATGCCCCCAAGCCTCTGCTTCTTCACATAAAAATGAATAAAATAATATTAACTACTTCACAGGGTTGTTATGAAAATAAATTTACATAATCCACATAAAGCATTATGAAAACTTTAAAACTATATAAATGCTAATTATTATCATGATTGCTATTATTATTATTATTATAAAAGGGGCATTTTATAGGGGAAAGATGATGAGTTGTTTTGAATATGTTGTTTGAGGTCCTAGTTGGACAATTGGAGAAATAAGACTCAGGAAACAGGTTAGGGCTAGAGATGGAATGTTAGGACGGGTGGCTTAACAAAAAAAAACTCTTTAAGAGCTTGTTCCTAAATGCATCACAAGAGTAATATCTTGAAAATGTTCTCACTAACTACAATGAAAAGGAGGAAATAAAGAATTTCTCCTTGATCACTGCAAGGCATAGATAATGTTGCCTCTCTAGCCCTTCTCCAGAGCTAGACATACCTAATGTAGCCAGGGTTTTACTCTCTAATACAAAACATATGAATCTTTTTCCCATAAAAAACCAGAACGTGCCTATAATGAGACACCGGAGGTGGGATGGCCATTACTGCTGTAATTGCTGTAATTACTGATGGAATTACTCATATTCCTCTTCTGCTACTTTTTCTAATTATCCTGGTTTAATGAAAATGTGTATTTTTTTTTGCATGAAACAGGATGTGGCCGTCATTTGGCTGACTGCCTAGAATGAGGGACAGTGTCCATTTCTTGAAATGTGGAATGAGGAAAGGTCACCACTCATTAGTGAAAAGAAGGACTTTTGGGAGCACACCAGCAATTAAAATGCACATCATGCAGAAGCTCACAGATGGGTTTCACTGGAAAAAAAAAATAGAAAAGTGAGAGTGAGGGGGACATTACCCAAGAAGGAGCCCAATCTCACTAAAGTCTTCAGACTCTAATGAGAATGACTTGTAAAAATAGTACAAAGGTTCCATACCATTGTCCCTTCTTGTTCCAGGCTCTGTCACAAAAATGGACTCAGCATTTCCATTTTTTTCTCCTAGGTTTTGTTACAATCTTTGTCACAAGAATGAAGCTCAGAAGATTAGGGTTTTAAACTTTTCTGCAGATTACAAGCTGTCATCAAAAGAGCCAGCAGTCTCTCTCTTTCACTTGTATGTTTTGAATGCCTTGGAAACTTAATTGGCAGGCTATTCAGCTTGTTTCTAGCCTGATCAAGCAGCTGGACCAAGGTTAAGCAGATACGGAATACAAGGAAAGACTGTGGAGCCAATCTCAAGTATGGATGAGAGATTTAATTAGTACATAAACAAAGGGTGCTTTCTAAATATATGGTTATTGACTTCTAGTTACCAAGGGGGCAAGGTGCTAGCAATCAGAAGCTATTCAATATTTATTGAAACACCAATTAATTGGAAGGCCAAAATGATAAGGATGAAAGGGATTGAAATCAAATTGGCAAAATGAGGGACATCCATCCTCCTACAGTTTTGAAGTTCTAACTCCAAGGACCCTTTTTATCTTAATAGGAATAGGTCTTTGTATCTTCAATTCTTTCCACCCACATCAAAAAAAAACCCCAAAAGCAGGGGGGTGCTAAAATTGAAGATGAGCTACTTACTATCTTTATGATCTCTATTCTCACAAAGATGAAAATTCCAGCAATTACTTTTTTTAACGCCCTGATTTTATAGAGCTTGCTATTACTCTATCTGCTTTTTACTACTGTCTAAGCCAGTGAATAGATGTTTCCTTCATGAATATCAGAACAAAGGAATGCACTCAGGGATGTGTTCTTAAACTATATGAGCTGAAAATCAGTCCTGGCACCTAGCCACATAACCCAGGCCCCTCAACATAGCCAACCAAGCTTGTTTTTCTTTTTTCTGTGACTTCACTTTTTTGAGGTCCCTTCTCTCCAATCACTTCTCAGTGATGCCATGTGTCACCCCAGGAGCATTGGAACTCTCTCAAAAAATACCAACATCCCTTAGTAACTTAAGAGCCCTTTTCCCATGAAATTGTTTTCTACTTACTTAATATTCCGGCTTGTGGATATTCATACTGGCTAGGGAATATCTGACCTGCTTGAAGATTATGGGCAGAAATTAGTTAGAAAAAGGCCTCTCTGGATGGTGAATGTTCATACCAGTTAGAAAAATGACTAAATAATAGGAACCTGTACTTTTACCCCTAGTTTTCATTCCCAATGTCATTCTATTATAGATTGGTTGCAATGTGTTCATTCCCAGGATATCAGTGGTGAGAAGGACTTCAAATGCTATCAAATGAAACCCAGAACTGAGTAAGAAACCCTTTACAATTTACCAATAAATTGTCATTCAGTTTCTACTTGGACAGTTCTAGTGATTTTACTATTTCCTGAGTCAACCCATAGGTAACTGAGCAATGAATGGATGACAGCCTGGATTAGGAAGACCTGAGTTCTGAGAGTAATGATTATTTCTCTTTTATATTAATAGCCAATTATTGAATTAGGAATAAGGTTTTTCCCCTTTTCTACTTCCTCACTCCAAAATTACCCCCTATAAGTTATTCAGGCAGCCTTTGAAGTATAAGACTGAAAATGAGAAGGAAAACTCAGATCTGTTCAAAAGGTTGAAAAAAATGTTAGTTTAGGTGAATTGATAGATTCCAGACCATTGTGTTTTACTCAAGACATGTCTGGGGAAAAATGGATTCTCCCTTTTGTCTAGATTACTATAGATGGGGTGATATGGTTACAGATAAGTCTCTTTGACCAAGAGAGAGTGATAAGAGTCACAACACCCAGTCCCTCATTAGAATAGGTCCACCTCTCATAATATTCATTCTTCTCATTAATTGTTAACCAATGAAAGTCTATTGTCACCCTCAGGAACACCCATTTTTCCAAGGGCATATGTGTTGAGTGGGTTCTATGAGGGGCCTTTGGCATTTGAGAGTGCCGATGATGCTTTTATTAATTATATGCTAGTATGATTAATAAAATGATTAGTTACCCAGAAACTATGTCTCTAAAACCTTTTATAGTTCACAGTTCAAATTTAGCCTCAAACACTCACTAGCTGCATGACTCTGAGCAACTTACTTAATCTCTGTCTGCCTCAGTTTCCTCATCTATAAAATGGAGATAATAATAGCACCTTCTTCCCAGAGGTGTTGTAAGAATTGTTAATATGAATATATAGGGGCAGCTAGGTGGTGCAGTGGATAAAGCACCAGCCCTGGATTCAGTAGTACCTGAGTTCAAATCCAGCCTCAGACACTTACTAGCTGTGTGACCCTGGGCAAGTCACTTAACCCCCATTGCCCTGCTAAAATTAAAAAAATATATATGAATATATAGATCACCTGGATTTGATGGAGGTACCGTATTATCCAAAAGGATTTTTTTATGAAACCCTGGGTTAAAAGGAGCAAAATGTCCTTCAACTGAACTCCAAACTGAACCCAGATAGCTAGCTGATAAAAGACCCTACCTAGTGACTTCTTTGCCCTCAGGATAGTAAGTCCCTATCTTATGGTAACATATGGGCATCCTCATCCTTGCCAAACCCTTTTTTGGAATCCTGTAGTCTTATCATGATGCTTCTGTATTCCCTCCATACTTAATATAACTGAAATTGTTAAACTGCTTTTTGCTTCTGGGTTGATTTCTGTATCATACTATTGAAACTGACAAGCCCTGTAATCAGGGACTAAAACCATATATGCCCTCAGAAATGGGGAGTTCCCCAAGATCCTCTTAGGAGAGAAGCCTCCACATGATCATGTTGCGTTATCTTTCTTCTTGGGACAAAATGTGAAATTGATATTATGTTTTTCTGTCTCTGATCTGTTTCATAGGAAGACAGGTATGGATATCATGTTCTCTTTCTAGTCAGTAGGAGATATTATAAGATATTATAATTTCTCTGAACTATTTATTAATTTTGTAGGATAAATTAACCATTATTTCTCTGATCTGTTTGTAGGAGACAGGCAGATACAAAAACTATATTTTAATATTCAACAGAACAAAATGAAATAATAAGCACTTTGCAAACCTTAAAGTGCTACATAAATGTTAGCTATAATGGTGCTGATGTTGATGATGGTAAGGAAAGCTGTTAGTTAATTTTTCCTTTTGTTGTATTAAATAGGTCTCTCTGTGATTTCCACTCCATGCTTCTATTTGTCTCTAGAGCAGGTGGGCAGCATTATATATAATAATACCCACCTCACAGGGTTGCTGTGAGAATCAAGTGAGATGATATTTGTAAAAAGTGCTTAATAGGGTGTTTGGCACACTGCAGGTGCTATATTAATGATTTCTAAAACCATCATTATCATTCATTATTATTATTATCATTCTTCATTATCTCTGGGACCAAGGAGAAGTTGATCCTTCTTCTACATGAAAGCCCTTCACTTTCTTGAAAATAACTCGAATGCTCTCCCAATCAAATTCACACGATCACCCCCAGTATTACAGTTCCCTGACCTCTCATTTATACTATAACAAATGCCTCCCAACTGATACCTCCACTAACACTGTCTTACTTCACTGTTCCATTCTGCATACCACCATTAGAGTAATCTTTCTATAAAGTTTTGGTCCTGTTAATCCCTTTTGAAAACTTTCAATGGCTGCCTATTGTTTGTAGAATAAAGTTGAAATTCCTTACGATGATATTCAAGGCCCTCCACTATTAATTGCTTCCTGAATATACCATGTGTTTTATTGCTGTCTGTCTTTGCTCTCATCTTGAATTTTCTCTGCACCCCTCGGGTCTGGCTATTGAAATTTCAAGATCTGGATGAAATGCCACCACTTCCCTGAACCCTAATTTAATTTGTATAGATATATATAGATATGTATATATGTACATATATAAACAAAAAAATAATCTCTCCCTACTATGTGTCCCATTAGAGAATACTTTCCTTATAATTCCTGTATAATAATTATAGTAGCTGTTTACGTATTTTCTCTCCCTTTTTGAACCCTAAGCTCTACAGAACTTTAAAGTCTTTCAATTTGTAATTTATAAACTTTTTTTCTCTTAGTGTAGCTTGCAATGAGAACATATTTTATTGAATAGATAAAATTTATGATTTATGTTGTCTTTCCAACTAGAATGTTGTCTCTCCCATTAGAATGTAACTTCATTGTGCATAGGGATCATCTCATCCTTTGTACTCGTATCTCTAACATAGTGCATGGTACAGAGTAGGTAGTCACTACTATTTTGTTGATTAATTGATTGATGATTTATCAATGGCAGCCAAAGAAAAAAATAATATGATATGAGGCCATATTTACAGAAGAAAGTAAAGTGTCTAGAAGTAGGAAGGTGATAGTCCTGCTGTGTATTCAGCCCTAATCAGGTCACATCTGAAGTATTAAGTTCAGTCCTGAGCTTTATTTATAAAGTTTTTACTAAAAATAATATATAGAAATGATAAATAAAGCTTTATTTATTGATAAAGTGGAGCACATCCAGAGAAGGGCAATGAGGATGGTGAAGTACCCTGAGCTGATGCCATGTGAAAATCATTTGAAGGAACTAGGGCTAAATAGACTGGAGAAGAGAAGACTTAGAGATGAAATGAAAAATATCTAAGTATATGCCATCTTGCAGATAAGGGCTAGGAAAAATGGGTACCAGTTGTGCAGCAGAAAAACAAAAAGTTGCTAACAATCAGGAATGGAAGAGGCTACCTCAGGAACTGCTGGGTTCCCATTCACTGAAAGTTTTCAGGCAAAGGCAGGATGACCACTGGTCAAGGATATGGTAGGAGGGGTTTTTTTCAAGGGTGGGTTGGACTGAACAGCTTCCAAAATCCCTTCCAGATCAGAAATTCTATAATTTCTACTTTACATAGAAAGTGCTTATATATAAAAGAACACACCTAAACTCTTAGCAGGCTATCACTATGTAGTTATATTTTTTATCTATTTACAGTGTAAATGAACATTCTAATTGACACTCAACCCCCTGAGCCATAAGACAAAAGTAACAAGTAAAGGTGTCATTTATGAAAACACTGTGATAGAATGGATAGACTTCCATCCTTTAGCTTAGGAGAGTGAAAAGAACATTGATCCTGGAGTCACTGAGTCTGTGATTCAACCCTGCCTCTGGCAGGTCTCAGTGACCTTGGGCAAGTCACTTACCTCTTTGGACCTCAGTTTCCTCATCTATAAAAGGACAATGTTGAATTAAATGGCCCAAAGTTCTTGTATCTTTTGATTTATAATCTTATGATCTTACTAGGCTGAAGCTTGTCACATGACAGGACATAGAAGCTCATACCATCAGCAACCTCATGGCTTCTTAATCAGGAGGAAGAAGTAGTCACTGAACCTAGAGTCAAGAAGAGCTAAATTTAAAAAAAAAAAAAAAGAGCTGAATTTAAATCTGCCCTCAAATACTTACTAGTTATGAGATCCTGAACAAGTCACTTCACTTCTGTTTACCTCAATTTCCTCATCTGTAAAATGGGAATCATATTAGCAAATACCTTGCAGGGTTGTTGTGAGAATCAAATGAGATAATATTTGTAAAAAGCACTTAGCACACTGTCTAGCACATAGTAGGAGCAATATAAATGTGTATTCCTTTCTCAATCCCTTAATCTTCTGAAAATTTATGAACCTTTGGAAATCATAAGGATTATTTTCTTTCCCTTTAAGGTAAACAAACCTCTCAAGAATAATGACATCCAATTCCATTGACTTAGGGGGCCAGGAGGTTGGGGCCATTATCAAGAATCTTCATTTCAAGGGGCAGCTAGGTGGCACAGTGGATAGAGCACCGGCCCTGGATTCAGAAGGACCTTAGTTCAAATCCAGTCTCAGACACTTAACACTTACTACCTGTGTGACCCTAGGCAAGTCACTTAACCCCAATTGCCTCACTTAAAAGAAATAAAATTTTTTTAAAAAGAATCTTCATTTCACTTTCTTCAGAGAGAACTTTCTTATATTACTCAACTAAACTTGTGAAATATTTCAGACTAGTAGAATCAGGAGCCTATTCCACACCAACAGCCTTTTGACAAACAAGTGGAGCATTGAAACCAACAGTTGCAATTCGGTTGTGAGAAGTCCTCTCTTTTTCATTTTAATAACGTTTCTGCCCGCACTCCAAAGTGAGGCTGCTCCTGTTGTTGTAGGTACAGCTCTCATAACTCATGTCTGCTAGGCCCTTATTGTGTGTATACTTTGGAATAAAGAGGGCTTTTACGATGTCTAATATGATGTCCTTTGCAATCTGTTATTAGAGCATGCATCACCTTGCCAGTTAATCACACCATTATAGATACTGAAAATCTGACAAGCCAGAAGGATTGAAAGACAACGTGGCCCAAGATTAAGAATAGCTATTTGAAAATGAAGTCGGGATAACAAATGGTGTAGATGGCCGCATAAAATTGAGGTTCCAAGAGAAAATACTTTTTTTTTCCCCTCAGCAATCTCTTTATAATTTCCAATGTGTTTACTGGGAAAGGAAGACGGGCAAATAAGACAAGCATAAATAAGATTTCTTAACTTGTCTGTAAATGAGGAGTAAAGGAAAGGGATTGGCTTAAAGGGAATTAGAGATAGAGCCCAACATAATTAAAAACAAAATTAATAAATACATCAGCATTCTGTTTACCTCCACCATCATTGTAAAGTAAGAGAGGCTGATGCATTCTAGGATTGTCATCAGCAGCCTTGGACTGCATCATTAATCTCCCAACTTGTTTATGTGTTACGGTTTGCTAACCCTGCTTCTATGTACTTTGCTGCCATCTCCAGGATACTGTGGTGACAAGAACAACAAAACTGGAAGGCTATTATCCCCCACATATGACATTGGAGAGAGTTTAAACCATTTATTTCTGCCATCGAAACATCTTTTACCAAAAACACCATTGGGGAATCAAAAGGCTTACAGATATTGCTGGGTACTTACCCTAGAGATACCAGAGCTGTGAGCTGCTTGTTAGGAAAGTAAAGAGAGTTATAAAAATAAGAATATTATTATATCACCTGGAGCTTTATGTGACCTTAGATCTCATCTACTACAGCCCCCTCTTTTTATACATGAGAAAACCAAGGCTGAGAAGGAAAGATCTTGCACGAGATCACCCAGTGGTATGACTGTCTCCATTTTGTCTTTTTGACCCCAACATATGGGATATACTAAGCACTTATAAATGTTTGTTGATTGATTCATATGTGTCAGAGCCAAGATTCAAACCCATATTTCTGATTTATAGTGATGATGATAAGTAACAATGTCTCCAAAAGGTTTAAATGGTGTTGGTTTTTTTTAATTCTCAAGATGATTTTCCTCTTAAGGAGTCAGTGCCACATGATAGGACATAGAAGCTCACTGTCAGCAATCTCACGGCATCTTAATCAGCAGTGGCAGCTGGTTGAAAGAAGGAAGGAAGGAAGGAAGGAAGGAAGGAAGGAAGGAAGGAAGGAAGGAAGGAAGGAAGGAAGGAAGGAAGGAAGGAAGGAAGGAAGGAAGGAAGGAAGGAAGGAAGGAAGGAAGGGAGGGAGGGAGGGAGGGAGGGAGGGAGGGAGGAAGGGAGGGAGGGAGGGAGGGAGGGAAGAAGAAAGAATATACCCTCAGGCTTTTCCCTAAATTCCTTATTAGCTACCTATAGGATATCTCCTTCCCTCAATATCCTACAATTACCTCAATCTCATCTTGTCCAAAACTTAACTCATTCTCTTTTCCCAAAGCCCTCCCCTTGCTCCAAGCTTCTGTATTTATGTTCCACCACCACTTCAGTAGACCAGATTCATAACTCCAGTGTCATCTTGAACTCTTTCTTCTCTACTCCTCACCACCACACACACAATCTCCTTCCAATCGCTTGCAAGATCCTGCTAATTCTCATTTCTCTATAACTTATATTTGTCCCCTCCTCTCTATTCACATTTTCGGAACTCTGGTTCAAAGACTTAGGACCTTTCACCTATAGCACTTAGCCTCTTACCTGGCCACCTAGCTCTAGCCTAATGTCACCTCCACCTAGCTACCAAAATAATATTCCCAATGCAAAGTAGAAACTATGTCATTCCCCAGCCCAAATACCATCAAAGACTACCTTTTACTTAGGAGCAGAGAGCCTTAACCCTTTTTGGTGTCATGGACCTCTTTGGAAGTCTGATGAAGCCTATGAAGCTCTTCTGAAAATAATATTTTTAAATAGGGGCAACTAGGTGGTGCAAAGGAGAAAGTGTTGGGGCCTTAAATCAGGAAGACTTGAGTTCAAATTCAGATTCAGACATTTACCAGCTGTGTGACACTGGGCAAGTCACTTAACCTCTGTTTGCCTCAGTTTCCTCATCTGTCAAATGGGAGATGATAATAGCACCTACCTCCCAGGGTTATTGTTAGAACTAAATTATATAATAATTGTAAAATGCTTAGCACAGTGCCTGGCACATAGTAAGCACTATCTAAGTGTTAGCTATTATTATTCATAAAATTAAATAAATACTGCTACAAAGGAATCTAAAATATAGTTATCAAAATATTTTTAAAAGGTTCATCAACTCTGACCTATAGAATGAAATGTAAACTCCTCAAGTAAATGTGGTAGAAAGACAAGGAAATCTT
Source organism: Dromiciops gliroides (assembly GCF_019393635.1). NCBI lineage: Eukaryota > Metazoa > Chordata > Mammalia > Microbiotheria > Microbiotheriidae > Dromiciops > Dromiciops gliroides. Next base: position 141,241,817 of record NC_057866.1, on the reverse strand, counting down.
TCCTACCTTTTATTTACTCTTTCCATTCCTTTGTTAGGATTCACTTTGCTTTGGACCAAAGGGGCAAAGTAAGAATAGCAGAAGGCATCATGTAAAAGCTTTGAAAGGAAGGACTGCTGGCAGGAAGAAGAAAGAAAAAGAGAGTAGGAGAAAATTCAGGAAGGAGGAAAAAAGATGATTTTTCCATATCACTTTGTGAGGGTAAAGCCATCTTACTACAAGAGAATGTCATGGACTGTAGGTGGTAGCAGCCATGGCAGATGCCAGCTGGGGAGGCAGCTACGGCAGTGAACAGATTAGCAGATGGGAATGAGGCATATATACAACAATGATGTGCACTCAGGCTGTTGTGTGTTTATTCTTTACTAATAGATTCAAATTAGTTGTTAGGTGACTGGTGTCCTAGTCAATCAAAGTCCTATTTATGTCTTTATTTTTTTTTATGGATGTTTGTTGGTTGCCTTGAGGGCTAGCAGGTGAGCTGACTCAAATATCCAGGAAATGAGCTAAATTCAGGGGTTCCCCATGGAAGGGACAGAGAGAGACACAGAGAGACAGACAGAGACAGACAGAGAGACACAGAGACAGGCAGAGAGACACAGAGAGGAGAGAAAGAGAAGAGAAGAGAAGAGAAGAGAAGAGAAGAGAAGAGAAGAGAAGAGAAGAGAAGAGAAGAGAAGAGAAGAGAAGAGAAGAAGGAGGGAGGAAAGAGAGAGAGAGAGAGAGAGAGAGAGAGAGAGAGAGAGTCAGAGCCCTTGGTACAGGTGATCAAATATGAGATGTGACAAATGAGAGTATGTAATTGTTTTAATTGTTGGTAAACCTCTAAGATTGAACCTGGGAGGGGCAGCTAGGTGGCGCAGTGGATAGAGCACCGGCCGTGGAGTCAGGAGTACCTGAGTTCAAATCCGGCCTCAGACACTTAACACTTACTAGCTGTGTGACCCTGGGCAAGTCACTTAACCCCAAATGCCTCACTAAAAAAAAAAAAAAAAAAGATTGAACCTGGGCCCGTGTGAGTCTGGAGCTGCTTAGTACCATGGGTGGCAGTAGCATATGAGGACCTATACAACCTACCTCAAGCATACCCTTGCAGGTATTTTTGACATTACTTCTCTTCATGTTGATCATGCCATCTTCTCCAAGACTACTTTCTATCTAATCTGTATTTATCTTGTATTACTGATTTATGTAGATGTTGTCTCTGGCATTAATTAGACTGTGATATCCTTGAGAGCAAGAACTATCCAGTTTCTTCTTTGTACTTCCAGCAGTACTCAGTACAGTGCCTAGCACACAGTGAATACCTAATAGAGGCTTGTTGATTGATTGATTGATGAATTCTATGCTCCAGCAAAATGAGGCTACTTTCTATTCCCTGATCTCCTCCCCTGCTTCTGCCCATTTATATTCTCTACCTCTTGCCCCTACAATGAAATTGCTCTTTCCCTTTAAAGCCCAGCTCAGACTTCATGTTCTCCCAGAAGCTTTCCTAGATATCCTCAGATGAAATTGTCCTCTCTTTCCCCACCTGTCCTTAGAATATTTCATTTGAATGTCTTGTTTGCCTTTATTTTTTTTTTTAGTGAGGCAATTGGGGTTAAGTGACTTGCCCAGGGTCACACAGCTAGTAAGTGTTAAGTGTCTGAGGCCAGATTTGAACTCAGGTACTCCTGACTCCAGGGCCATTGCTCTATCCACTGCACCACCTAGCTGCCCCCTTGTTTGCCTTTATAATAATGTGCCTTAGTATGGGCTGTAACAAGAGTTCAAAAGGAAAGAGGTCATTATGGATAGAAATGGTCTGAGAAGGCCTGGAAAAATGAATGGAATTTAGATGGGAGAAAAGAAAGTCGAGTCAGCAGTAGAGGGAAAAGCTTAATAAAGTAAATGGGGAAAGAATAAAGCCTGGACTGGGCAGGAGATAATGCAGAGAGTGGCCTCATAGGAGCAGAGGATAAATATTGTGAAATAAGGTTGGTAAATAGGGTGGCACCAAGTGAGAAGAGATCAAACATTGCTGTAGGCAGAAAGGAGTTATCCATGGTACTGCTCAGGGCAGTAAAATGATAAGAAGAATTAGATTTGTTCCATGTGGCCCCATAGGGACCGATTTAGGAGCAACAGGTGGAATTTGGGGATGCAGGTCACTATGCAAAACCTCAAACTATGCAACTGTCTCAAAGTGGAATAGGCTCCCCCAGGAGGAATATGGATCCACTTCACTGGAGAGTTTCACGAGGAAACTGAATAACTATTGATCCCAGCATGTTTTAGAGGGAACTCATGATCAGTTATGAATTAATGCAATCAACAAGCATGCTTTACATGTCTCTTCAGTGTAAGAAACCATCCTATTAGCAGGGGATTCTTCAAGGGGTTTGTATTCTCCAGTACTTCTACTGGAGGGAAACAATATATACACAGATAAGTAAACACAGAAAAGATCCATCTATCTGGGGTAAGCAGGGAAACTTCTAATTTGCTGTTCTAGGGAACTTCCTGTTGGAGCAGGTTATGAACTCTAGTCCTTTGTTGAATGACAAATATCTTGCTGGAATGGCACAGGGAACTCCAGTGACTTAAGCTGACTGGCCATTGAGAGTCATAGAATTTCATGTGGGAGGGGGGAGGACTGAGAACTATGAAAATGGCTCCAATCCTCTTTGGGAGCTGGGAATGGGGGTTCTTGTGTCATGGGACTCTTTTCCAGTGTTCTCCCCCATGGAGTTTCTGTAAAAGAGAAAAGGGGATCTCTATTTCTCTCCCTTTCTCCCTCTAGCAACAATGAAAGTGCCACAATCCAGACAACCAGGGATTCCTTAAATCTCCCTGCCACCACCAAAATAAAGATGAGGTAATTTGGAGCGGAGGTTTAGACAAGAAGCTAAAAAGCAGGGAAATCACAAAGGGAGGTGGTCTTGGAGGAGGTGACAAGCGAGCTAAGACTCTAAGGGAGTGAGGGATTCCAAGAGGCAAAGATAAGAAGGGACACCATTCCAGTCATGGAGAACTCCCAGGCAAAGGCACCAAAATGGGAAATAGAACATCATGTACAGGGAAGAGTAAATGAAATAGGCCAGTTGGATGGGAACATAGAGGGTAGGGGAGAGCCATGTGAAATTTGTCAAGGAAGACTATGCGGGCTGTGATTTTCCTTCCAACCCTGAGATTCTGTGATCGAAATTCTGTTTTTTTAAGAACATAGAAACTGCTGGGTTTCTAAAGTTGGCAACCAGCTTACCAGAAACAAAATTTGATTGAGCTTACCTGAAGGGCAAACTGCAAGATTTTCCTAGCTAACAAAGGCAGAATTTACTCTGAGTGTGTAAGTGTGTGTGAGAGACAGACAGACAGACAGACACAGAGAGAGACAGAGACAGAGAGAAAGAAGGAGGAGGAAGATGTGGAGAAGAAGGAGGAGGAGGAGGAGGAGGAGGAGGAGGAGGAAGAAAAAGGAAAGCAAAGCAAAGCTCACTATCAGGACTTAACTATGAGCTCCAAATAAAATTCTAATTACAAGCCAAATTCAAACTAGAAAGGACATGGGTATATTTTAAGATTCACTGCCTGTTGTACATGCCCAACTGTCTTAGGGACTGGGAGTATTAATGTCTTTTTCATTATAAATTAATCTAAAATGCAATCAGACTCTCAACTGTCATCTGCCCAGAAAACAGCACTTCCTGCAGCTATGCCAGCTGCACCAGCCCCATTCTGGGTTTGACGATTGTGATGAGAAGTGGCTAGTCCTTGTCCTACCCTAATAATTAGACTACATCCCATTGAACCTCTACTAGGCAAGAGAGAGAGAGAGAGCCCCAGAATTCTAATGAACCAGATGTTCCATTGATTACCAACAGAAGAAATTATGTCAATGTGGATTTTAGCAGAAAATAGAAAAGTAGAAGTAGTGGTTTGATCCCCAGTTGTGCAAGAAGGGCATTTTACAAATGCAAAGACAAACATATATAATATTACAATACATGAATGTCAACCATAATGGCATGTGCAAAGCCATCTCTGAATGTGGGATGCAAGCATGTAAATATTTTCTAAGTGTCTACATGGACAACTCTAGAAAACACCTACTTTCCCTCCCTGAAGCTCTAAGAGGAAATTGCTAAGGGCCTAAATATTAAAGGACATCAGGGAAAATGAATCTTAAAATTCATTTTTCAATCATTAGACTTTACTTTCCTAGGTTTTCTTTTATTTTAGGATACAAATTAGTTGTTAGATTATAAATTACCCAGTGATCTAACAATTGATACCTAGTGCTATCTCATCCCCATCTCTACTACCTTCTGAAATCAAGAGGGTACTCAGTTGTCCACAATTTAAAATTATAGCTTAAAGCTTATCATTGTTAGTATGACAGCATGAAATTGAGGAAGGAGAAGTAGCAACCACATTACAAGTTCTCTTTAGTACACAACCTATTTTTTACTATCTTTAATCATCTGTTTGCCTGTTATCTATTCCTCCACCTCCATACCAATAAAATGAGAATTCTATTCAATTCAACAAGTGTTTAATTAATGTTTTCTATGTGTCTGTCACAGGACTAAGCACTAAAGTAACAAAGACACAAAATGGGGGAAAATGAGAAAAGGCATGTAGAATGTTCTTCAAAACATAAAGTGCTATATCAGTGTGAACCATTATTATGTGGTATATCTTTCGTATTTTCTGAAATGTGCATGTGTCATTTCCCGTAATAGGAAGCTCTAAGAAAACTAAAGGCAGGGACTGTTTTGGCTTTACCTCGGTATTTTCCTGGGGCCTAGAACATAATAGACACTTAATATGTGCTTATTCAGTCCTAGCTCTGTATGAACTTGGACAAGTCACTTAATTTCTCTGAGTCTTAGTTCCTCATATATTAAAATGATTGAGTTGGACTCAATGGCTGCTAAGGTCCTTTCCAGCTCTAAATCAGTGACGCTGTGATTCTATTCATTGAATTGAATTATCAGGCCAGTCCCAAACAAGTGCCACATGAAATAACTCTTCACAGGGAATCCCCTACCAGGCTGCTCTGCTTACACCACCAAGTCAGCAGAACAAATCACTGGTGACCTACACAGCAGCCTAGAGCCTCTTCCTGAGGCTAAGAACTGACTTCTCCTCCCCACCTCATTACAGCTCTTACAGATCAAGAGTGAGTTGGGAGGAATCCTCCCCTCCAGGGAACAGTCCCTGTGTCTCCTCTTAAGCCAGAAGAAACCCAAGATCCTAATATTACTCTAAGTTTTGAGTCTCTATTTTCATTATAGAGTAATTATTTTTACCAAGAAGAACATATAAATCAAACATGATAAAAATTAATATGTTTAAGTTTTCACTGACAAATACTGAGAGATCAATTTAAGATCATTCCACTCTTTAGTACATAGAAAGCTAAATTAAAATATAAATCAGGGTCCGTTATTCACAAGGACAGCATTGCTATGACTTTCAGAAGAGCATTTCTGATTGCTCATCTCCCTTAACTATGCAGGCATAACATTTTTGTAAAGATCCCATAATGGGAAGATGAAAAGTAGATTTACTTAATTAGTCCTCCCAATCAAAGAAGCTTCAAAAATTACATAGGGGAATCATCACTGATAACATTAGCCCTTTCTTCAGTATTATTTATTACTCTTCTAAATCAGACAGACTTTGGCCTTCCCATATTTCCATCCAAGATGACATCCATTTCCTTCTGTTTGATGAGGTTGTTTCTTCCAACTCAGAGATTTGCTAATAAGGGTAGCCTTAGGAATAGAAGAAAGAACACTGGATTGGTCTTGAAACATCCTGAGTCTCAAACCAGATTCTGCTACACACTGTGAGGCTTTGGACAAGTCATTTAACCCTCTTGGACTCAAATTCATTTGTTATAAAATGAGATGGCTAGCCAATCCAGTCTTTAACGTCCGTTTCCTCTCTACCGTTTTAAAAGCCATTTCACTTCTCTGAACCTCAGTTTGCTCATCTTGTTTTTTACAGAGGGAAGTTCAGTTCAGTTGATGGTTCAATTAAGTCAACATTTATTAAGTTCCTGCTATTTCCAAGGCACTATGCTAGACTATGGGGATGTTTGTGAAGAAATTACAATGCAGCTCCTGGAACTACTATAGAGATGTGAGTTCTTATTGTCATTATACCCAATTCCTTTTACTAGTCTTTACCAACCTGGTTAGCATATCATGTGTAGAGTTCATAAAATTTTCTTTCTCTATGAAACCCCTCAAAATGAATGCTTTCTCATGCTCAATTTCTTACAACCCCACCAACTTCTCTGACTTCACCAAATGAAATCTTTGTTTCTTTTTCCAGAATGACTAGGCTCCCAAAAGTTCTGTCTGGTCTATGGATAACAGTTTGAAATCATCCCTATTCGGCACTTGAAACTCTCCAATGTTCAGTTAAGTCTGCTGCTCTCTCATCCTAATGAGAATGCTGACAAACACCTAACTGAGATGATGCATTGGCCCCCTGCAAAAACTTACATCCCCACACCAGTGTACAAAGGGCTATCATTCTTTTAGTGATGTGATGGGTTAGTCCTAAAAACAATACTTCTGAACTAAGGTAAAGGTCCTCCTTGGGCCCATCCGTTGTTATTGGCAGTGTCTTTGAAAGAAAACACTGGTTAGTATTTGTGACTCTGTTAATGTGTTTCCAAGTTATTTGATTGCCAAGAAGGATATCTGTTATGTGGAAGAACACAAAGCACTACCACTTCTTTCTTACTCTCCCTAGATGTCCAGGAATGTTTGGACTTCCAAGAATTTTTTATGTATAAAAGAATAACTGGGGGCAGCTAGGTGGCGCAGTGGATAGAGCACTGGCCTTGGATTCAGGAGGACCTGAGTTCAAATCTGGCTTCAGACACTTAACACTTACTAGTTGTGTGACCCTGGGCAAGTCACTTAACCCCGATTGCCTCACACACACACACACACACACACACACACACACACAATTAAATTTAAAAGAATAACTGGATATAACACATAGTACTCACTGTCAGGGACAAACTGAATATACCCAATAAGAAGAGACACAAAGATCAGAACCTTAGATCCCTCCAGGACCCAACCTATAGCATTCTTCCCTCCACCCCTGACTCTTATCAGAAGACCCACTTTCCTGTGGAAATGGAGGCTATTTGTTATGAGACACATCTTCTCCCTTCTTCTATATCTAAGAATCTCCTTTTTAAATAATAAGCATTTTTATTTAAAGTTTTGAGTTCCAAATTTTGTGCCTCCCTCCCCTCCTCTGAGGCAACAAGCAATCCAATATGGGTTATACATGTGCAATTATGTAAAACATTACCATATTAGTCATTTTGTATAAGAAAACTGGAATAAAAGAAAAAATGAAATAAAGTAAAAATTAGCACGCTCCAGTCTGTGTTAATATTGCTATCTCTGTGCATGATAATCTCTTGGTTCTGCTCACTTCACTATACATCAGTTCATAAAAGTCTTTCCAGGCCTTTCTGAAATCATCCTGCTTGACATTTCTGACATAATGATATAATTTCTGGCATAATGATATTCCATCACAATCATATACCACAGTTTGTTTAGCCATACTCCAGTTGATGGGCATTCCTTTGATTTCCATTTCTTAGCTACTACAAAAAAAAAAAAAAAAAAAAGCTTGGGGCAGCTAGGTGGCAGCAGTGGATAGAGCACCGGCCCTGGAGTCAGGAGTACCTGAGTTCAAATCCGGTCTCTGACACTTAACACTTCCTAGCTGTGTGACCCTGGGCAAGTCACTTAACCCCAATTGTCTCACTAAAAAAAAAAAAAAAAGCTTCTATAAATATTTCTGTATGAATAGGTCTTTTTCTCTTTTTGGGGATGTCTTTGGGATATAAACCTAGCAGTGGTATTACTGGATCAAAGGGTATGCACAGTTTTATAGCCCTTTGGGCATAATTTCAAATTCCCCTCCAGAATGGCTGGATCCATTCACAATTCCACCAACAGTGGATTAGCATCCCAGTTTTCCCACATCCCCTCCAACATCCAATATTTTCCTTTTGTTATATTTACCACTTTGAAAGGTATGAAGTGATACCCCGGGGTTTTTTTAATTGACATTTCTCTGATCAATAGTGATCTACAGCATTTTTTTTATATGACTATAGATAGTTTTGATTTCTTTGTCTGAAAACTGCCTATTCATATACTTTGACCACTTATCAATAGGGGAATGACATATTTTTATAAATTTGATTCAGCTTTCTATATATTTGAGAAATAAGGCCTTTATCAGAGAAACTTGTTTCAAAAACTCTTTACCAGTTTTCTGCTTCTTTTATAATCTTGGTTATATTCGTTTGTACAAAAACCTTTTTAATTTTATATAATCAAAATTATCTATTTTACATTTTGTATTGCTCTATGTCTTCTTTGGTCCTAAATTCTTCCTCTGTCCATAAATCTAACAGATAAACAATTCCATACACTCTTTTTTTTACAAACATAAATACACACACACACACACATATATAGTACATATATATTTAATTGGCCTTTCTCAAGAGTAAAAACAAAATGAAGGAGGAAACAATGAAAAAAAACTACAAACTTCAACAAAATTACAAAATGCTGAATATATCTGGGAGTCAATCTACAAGATACTCTAAGACATATACTATAGTTGCAAAACACAGTTTAAAGAAATAATTTTAAAATAAATTGGAGGGAGGAGGCAGCTAGGTGGCACAGTGGATAAAGCACCAGTCCTGGATTCAGGAGGACCTGAGTTCAAATCTGGCCTCAGACACTTAAAACTTACTAGCTGTGTGACCCTGAGCAAGTCACTTAACCCCAATTGCTTCACCAAAAAAAGATAGATAGATAGATAGATAGATAGATAGATAGATAGATAGATAGATAGATAGATAGATAGATAGATAGATTGTTTAGAGGGGTCATCATTATATATGGTAAGAACATGCTAACAATGAAACAATGATAATTAATTTAATTTACAGGTATAGTTCTAAATTAGTAAAGGTCAAAGAGGTGCTTTATTTAGGTAGAAAAAAATGTCAAAATTTATTTGGAGGAACAAAAGTCCTGGGATCTCAAGGGAAATTTTTTCAATCTTAATAGTATTTTATTTCTTTCCAGTTATATGTAAAGATGGTTTTCAAAATTTGTTTTCATAGCATTGTGAGTTCCAAATTTTTCCTCCTGCTTCCCTTCCCTCCCCCCTCCACAAGGCAGAAAGACATATGATATAGGTTATATATGTACAATCACATTTAACATATTTCCATATTAGTCATGTTGTGAAAGAAAAATAAAAAGAAAAGGGGAAAACCTCAAAAAAAAAGTAGAAATAGTATGGTTCAATTTGTACTTAGATCCCACAGTTCTTTTTTTTGTATATTAAGAGCATTTTCCATCATGCATCATTTGGAATTGTCTTGGATCATTGTATTGCTGAGAAGATCCATATTCTCTTAATTTGCTTATGTTGTCACCATTTATGTGTAGACCATGTACCCATTTTGGCCTTACTTTAGTATACTGTGTGAGATGTTGTCTATACCTAGTTTTTGACACACTGCTTTCCAGTGTTCCCAGCAGTTTTTGTCAAATAATGAGTTTTTGTTCCAAAAGCTTGGATCTTTGGGTTTATCATATACTAGATTACTTTAGTCATTTACTATAGTATAATTTGTACCTATTCTGTTCCACTGATCCACCTCTCTATTTCTTAGCCAGTACCATATTGTTTTGATCATTATATCCTTGAGTTTATGTTCTTCAAGATGAATTTTGTTATTATTTTTTCTAGATGTATAAAATATTTTTAATAGTTTGATTGTTAAATGTAAAGAATTAATTGTTAGTTGAGGTTTTTATGCCTCTGCGAGCACTGGCCTGCGGCTCTGCAAACCACATGGTGCTCCACCCACTGGTTGTAGCCATTGCCAGGGCTCTGGCACCTCACGTCATCACCACTCGCTGACGCCTACATGGGCCTGGCAAAATTATAATGATTGGAAGCCTAGTGAGGGCAGTCATGTGACTGTCAGGGTGGCCATCCCATTGGCTGGGACTGTGTGGGGTGTTTCTAGGTTTGGGGGAAGAGAATTCGGCATTCTAGGTGGAAGCTGGAAAGCGACAGGTGTTCTGCTGCGTATTTTTAGCTGATTCCTGGGCGGTGGTATTTTTTCAGGTATTACAATTTCCCTTTCCCCATTTTATTTCCTTTCCCTTGATCCTACTGATCCTGTTCATGTTTTGTTTTTTTTTTAAAGTTTGCTCTTGTTAAAATAAATCTGGTTCTGTTTTGAGGGAGGCTGCCGGTCTCCTTCCTTGCCCCAATATTGCGGCGAGCCACTTAGCTAGCACTCCCCAATTAAAAATTGGTCCCCACATATAGCACTAAATAAATAAATAAGCTTAGGTAAGATTGCCATTTTTATTAATTGTCTCAGCCTAACCATGAATAATTACTATTTTTCCAATTTTTTAGGTCTGACTTTATTTTGCATGGAAAGTGTTTTATAGTTTTGGTCACATAGTTCCTGGGTTTGTCTTGGCAGGTAGACTTCCAAGTATTTTATATTGTCCACAGTTATTTTAAATGGAATTTCTCTTTCTATCTGTTGTTGCTGGACTTTGTTGGTAATATAGAGAAGTGCAGATGATTTATGTGGATTTATTTTGTATTCTGCAACTTTGCTAAAGCTGTTAAAAAATTTCAAGTAGTTTTTTAGTTGATTCTTTATGATTTTCTAAGTATAACATCTTATCATCTGCAAAGACTGATAGTTTTGTTTCTTCATTACCTATTCTAATTCCTTTTATTTCTTTTTCTTCTCATTGCTATTCTTAGAACCTCTTGACATAAATTCCCAGTCTTCTCCTCATAGGATTATAGACACTGAGCTGGAAGGGACATTAAAAGTCATTTAGTTCAACCCTCTTATTTTATAGATTAAATGGAAGCCCAAAGAGGTTAAGTGATTTGCCCACAATCATGCAGTTAATAAATGTCAGAGGCAAGATTTAAACCACAGTCTTACTGGTTAGAAGTCCAGCACTCTATCCAGTACACCACAGTGCCTTAAGCATTCAGTATTCTCAGGTGGTCACCCAAACTCAGCCCTTTTTAGCTCTGAAAATCAAACATAATAAAGTACACTCACCAGTCTATGATGAAGAGGTAGCCCTTCTCGTATCTAAGCCAGTCCTTCTACAGGTGACCTTGATCCAATGTTTTTTCTGTCTTCTATAGAAAATTACCCCATTATCCTCTATTTTTCACTGGTTTTCAATCTCTCCCTATTTTATTTCCTATTTGGTGCAAACATGCCAAAATCTTCTTCATTGTTGAAAAAGAAAAAAAAAACCTTCACTTAATCCCACCATCCCCTCAAGTTATCATCCTCTATGTCTTTTTCCTTTCAAAGTAAAATTCCTAGGAAAATCTGTCTACACTTTCTGCCTTAACTTTCCTCTAAAATAGTTTCTTTTTTTTTTCTTTTTGAGAGGCAGTGGGGGTTAAGTGACTTGCCCAGAGTCACAGAGTTAGTAAGTGTTAAGTGTCTGAGGCCATATTTGAACTCAGGTCCTCCTGAATCCAGGGCCAGTGCTTTATCCACTGTGCCATCTAGCTGCCCCCCCCCAAATAGTTTCAGTTGTGCTTTTCTGATGCTGGACAAAAAGAAAACAAAGATAGCAGGTGGAGATACAGCCAACTCCATAAAGCAAATATAAGTAAAGCCAGTGCTAGTGGTTATGGATACAAAAATGAAAAAAATAATCTAGAATCTAAACCCTTAAACAGTTAATGTCCTATTTGTTGGAGAGTGGCATAGGAAAGGCACAAATATCTAAACTACAAATGATCATGTGCTAAATGCTTAGGACCGGAATCAGTTGAGAGGAACATCATCATCAAAATAATAATAATAATAATAACTGGACATCATGTCTAGGTCTTGAACATTTGTTAAGCACTGTGCATACAGTACGTCCTTTGATGTACTGAGGGGTATGTTCAACATACAGACATTCATTAATTACCTATTATGTGCCAAGTCCTATTATAAGTGCTGGAGATACAGAAACAAATGTGAAATAGTGCTTGATTTTGAAGAGCTTACAGTCTAACAAAGAAAGACAATATGTGTGTATGAATATGAATGTGTCTTTGTGTGTACATAGACACATACCTATATATGTGTGTGTGTATATATACATATATGTGTATACACACACACAAATAGAAAGAACTAGTGACAAAGGGAACGGGAAAGTTTTATTCAGGAACTAGCAAAGAAGCTAGGGATTCTAATAGGCAGAAAAGAGAAGAAAGTACATTCCAGCTATAGAGAACAGCCAGAGCAAAGGTAGGGAGATGGGAGATGGGTCACCATGCATGAAAAATAATAAGTCAGTCAATAAACATTTATTAAGTACCTACTGTATGCCAGGTGTTTTGCTAAGTTCTGGGGACACAAAAAGAAGCAAAAGACAGTCCCTGCCCTCAAGGAGACTACAGTCTAGTGAGGCTAGGGTGAATGAAGAACACTAAACATATAGTAAACCTGAAAAAAAAATGAGATAATTGAGAACCAGTGGAGTTTATTATGTGACATGGTTAGACCCAAACTTTAGGAAAATCACTTTGAAAACTGTGTGAAGGATGTATTGCAATAGAGAGAGGCTTGAGGCAAAGAGATCATTTAGGAAGTGATTTCACTAGTCCAGTTGAGAATTGGAAAGGGTCTGGGTCTAAAGTGGTAGATATGTGAATGAAAAAGAAAAGAAATGGATACAAGAGATATTGTGAAGATAGAAATGACAAGACTTACCAACTAATTGGATGCGTATGTAGGATGAGGGAATAAAGAGTCAAGGATGGTATCAAAGTTGTGAATCTTGGTGACTAGAAGAAAGGTGGTGCTTAAATAGGAAGTTTGGGAAAGGAATGAGTTTGAGTTGTTGAAGGGGAGATTATAAATTCTGTTTTAGACATATTTATTTTGAGATATCCAGTTCAAAATGCCCAATGGACAATTTATGGTGCATGACTAGAGCATAAGAGAGAGATTAGGGCTGATAGGCATCAGCATCAAGATGATAATTAAACCCATATGAACTGGGTTATCCAAGTATTATTACTTTTATATGTGAGAAAACTTAGGTGGGTTCTATTTGTGTTATTACCACCATTTTACAAATGGAGATATTGAAGATCTTTGTGAGAGGCAAAGTGGTTTACCCAGAGTAACACAATGAGTAAGTGTCAAAGTTCAAATTTGAAACCAAGTCTTCTTGGGTATAAAGCAAGTATTCTATCTATCCATTACACCATGATGCCCTTGCCCAAGCACTTTCAGTGCCCAACACCATTTTAAAATGTGATACCCTTTCCCACCACAGCTGCTGCCTTTTCACAATATCAAACTGATCCCAGCTGACATAACCCAAATTGTTTACATTTAAATAATATCTTTGAGAGATCCTGTGCCTTTGACTGAGTTTTCTTGTAAGTGCTTGTGCTAAGCAACCTTTTAAGATAGCTATATTTATTATCCAAAGTGACCCTTTGAAATAAATTCCAAACATCTCACTAAGAAAGTCAAATAGGCAACAGTGCCTGGTGCACTCATTAAGGGTGGACAGCTCAAAGTGAGTTTAGTGTTAATCACTTTTCTCCCCACTGGTTAAGAACAAGTGAAGGAAGGGGTAGTTAAAACCCTGGAAACATAGAAAGTCATTAGTATTAGGTCAGACCTAACTAATTCAGCTTACTTGCTTACTTTTTCTTTAATTTCTTTCTTCCTTCCCTTCTTTTTTCCCTTTCTTCCCTCATCCTTCCTTCTCTTCTTCGTCCTTTCTTCTTTCCTTCCTTTCATTCTAATGTAAAAGGAGACTTTGACCTGTGCTATTTATAACCTGGACCAATTCATACCTCCTTAGGCAAACTGATGACTCCTCCACTCCCTGGGTATTATCATATTAAATGAAATTAAATCAGACATCTGTTCACCTTACCCCACTACAGCTCAGAAGTCCTGAACTCAGGCGATCTGACAATCTCAGTCTCCACAGAAATAGGCATGTGGCACCATACTCAGCAAACCTTATCCTTTTAAAATTAGGGAAATGACCATGATTAAGTGTCTTCCCTCTCTGATCCTCACTTTATTCACTTACAAAATGGAAGTGATTTTTTTTTTTTGTGGGGCAATGAGGGTTGAGTGACTTGCCCAGAGTCACACAGCTAGGAAGTGTCAAGTGTCTGAGGCTGGATTTGAACTCAGGTCCTCCTGAATCCAGGGCCGGTGCTTTATCCACTGCACCACCTAGCTGCCCAGAAGTGAAAAATTCTTGCACTACTTACCTATACATAGCTGTTGCAGTGGGCCTGAAAAGTGTTTGATTAACCTCAAGCAATAGAGAAAGGTGAACCATAAATCTTTTCCTGATTTCATCCTCCCCAGACATGTTAATACACTGTCTCTTCTCACATTTTATTATCATTACTTATCTATGTACAAACTTTATCTCCCCTCCCTTCAACATGAACTCCTTGAGTGTAGGAATTCATTTTTTTTCTCCTTTGTCTTTCTATCCTCAACACCTGGCACAGTTACTATAATTATTCAATGGATTGGGAGAGAGGGAATGGTCTGTTCCTGTGATGTAAGTCCTCTCTTGGGCTCCTATATGGAAAATTCCTCCATGTGGATGTAATGATTTGTTTTGAAGGACTGTCCGTGTTTGTTGCAGAAGGTAGGAGTAGGGAGGAGAGAAGAAAGATTAGTGGGTGGTCAGAGAGATGCAAAAAAAAAAAATCAATAAATATTTTGAATGCATAGAAAAAAAGAAAAAGATATACAGATGAGGACACAAATAGAACTAGAGAAATTTCATTACTACATTGCTGAATTTGATATATGATCCTCTTTCTTGTTCATCTTGGTATATGGAACTGTTTGTGTTTGTTGATGATAATTAAGCTTGCAATAAAAAAGAAAAACAAAGGGAAAAAAAGAAACAGCCTCTACTTGTTCAGATACCGATCCACAACTCATCTTCGACTGATAGTCCTAAAGAGTTGCCTGGTTCACTGTGGAGGTAAGTGATTCACTCAAGGTCACACCATTAAACTGTTCCAGAGGCAGCCCAACTATTAAGGCTAGTCCTCTAGTTAGTATCCTACACTGCCTTACCCAACATTCATTGTTGAATTGAATTGATTTAGTGATAGGAAAGAAGGGAATCTTTCCTATGTTTATGAATATTCATTAATATTCCTTATATAATGGCACTGCCACATTGTGGGAAGTGGATGTTCTTCTATACACATCAATTTAGCATCAAATCTCCAAAAAATATTGTTGTTGCTTGTCCTTTTTTCTCAAAGAGCACCAATGACATGAACTAAGTGATGTCTTGACTCGCAAGTGAATTGGATTTAAGTGAGGGAGAGCTGGACAAAGTGGTCAACCTCACTCTCTCCTCCAGAGTCATTAGAGTCCAGTGGAAGACATAAATAAAGATGACTTCTCCTCCCCCCAAAATACTAAGTACATCTTAGACTAGTCCTAAAGTTGAAATAATAATTGCTCACAAATATTTGTTAGCATTTTAAGGTTAAAAAAAGTGCTTTCCTAATTAAAAAAAAAATAAACCACCCTGTGATGGAAGCAGATAAACATTATTAGCTCCATTTCACCGATGAGCACACTACCTGAATAAACTGAATATTCAATTATTCAACAATATATTCAAATAGTCAACTAAATCAATTCAATTCAACAATGAATGTTTATTCAACATCACCTATGGGTAAGGCAGTGTGGGTGTAATCCCAAGTGAATCACTTACTTTCACAGTGAACCAGGCAACTCTTTAGGACTATCAGTTGTAGCTGAGTTGTGGATATGTATCTGAATGAGTGGAGTGTGTTTCTTTTTTTTTCCCCTTGTTTTTCTTTTTTATAACAATCTTAATGATCGTCAACAATTGCCAGGATTCAAATTCAGGTCTTAGCACTCTTAGGATTACAGTAGGTTGCCCTGTAGCTAATTTATGGGAGGGAATAGTGGGCAGTAATGTGATTAGAACCACATTACTGAGATCATGAATCTCTTGGAGTTTACAACTGCCTCTCATAATGGCCAATAAAAATTAGATAGGAGGAATGAGTCCAGCCTATGCTTTATTGAGAAGATGATATTGTGGATCAGTTTAACCATCTACCTATTCTAATTGAAATAACTTGAAATGCACAAGAGTTAGGCAAATCACCCTTGCAAATTTGAAATGGAGTCCATTTCCATACTGGCTACCACTGGCAACTTGGCCTGCTGGTGTCTTCTGCCTTCCACTGAAGTAAGATAACTCTGGGTAGAAACACTTTGGAAGAAAATTTTCCTCCAGGCAGTTCCTGGATCACAACTACAAAAGTGATCAACTAGAACAGAGAAAATTAAAAAGTTTAAGGATTAAAGAGTAAGTTCATTTCAGGGAGAATGAATATGGTGAATAATAAAAACTTTAAAATTGAAAATGGCTTTCCAGTTAGAGAGAAACATTTGAATGACAATAGAATGCTCAGCCCAATTCCTGTTGCAGGAAAAATGATAGTTTCCAGCATTAGCCAATTTCCATATCTGTAGTTATATTCTGGTTGTCATTGTTAAACAAAGTTGACTTCTCTACTCAAAAGGCCACTGACTTTTTTTCCCCTTTTTCCTCCAGTCCAGTTCTTTTGCTACAGAACTATCACTGGAAAGTTACACTTTTTTATCATAAGGCTAAGATTATGTAAGCTGCATAGAACGGAGACTGAATGAAAATATACTGGCCAAGCTATCAGGGGCACTAGAGATACAGGCAGTTGCTAAGCAATGAAACAGTTACTTGGATTCTTATCTCTCCTCAAGGAAAGTCAAACCTCTTCACTAATACCTTGGGAGAATTGGAGAATCAGTAGATAAACTGGCAGATGCCTCAGCCAAAACGTTTCATCTCACACCTTAACTAAATTTCACGAGTTTAAGTAAGATTAAGGTTAGGATTATTTGGATCATAGATTCAGAGATAGAAGAAACCTTAGGTATCATGTTCTCACTGAATTTCAGAGCTAGAAGAGCTCTCAGCAACCATCTGCTTCAATCCATACCTAAACAAGAATCCCTCCTACAATACATCCAGTCAGCCAACTTTAGAATAAAGACCTGCTTTAAGAGACAATCTACTACCTCCTGAGGTAGCCCTTTTGGATAGCTCCAATTGTTAGGAAGTTTCTCCTGAATGCATGCAAATCTAAATTTGCCTGTTTGCAATCTTTACCCAGTGTTCCTAGCTCTGCCTTTTATGATGGAGCAAAACAAACCTACTCCTTATTCCATATAATAGCTCTTCAGTCCCTCTCTTCAATCTTCTCATCTCCAGCTTAAATATCACCAAAGTATTCAATATAGCACCCTTGTTTTGAGAGATGAAGAAACTGAGAAGACCCAGAAAGGCTGAGACTTGCTCCAGGAAGTAAATAGCATGGTCAGGATTTGAATCCAGATCTTCTTATTCCAGACACCAGGCTGCTTTCCATTGTACCCCACTGCTTCATCAATTCTAGGCTTTTGGAATATTCCAAAATTTGGAAAATCCAAAAATAAGAATGACCACATATTCATCCCTCTAAGTCAAAATTGATAAATTCCCCAGGAAAGAGTAATAAGAAAGACTCTATTTAATTTAATATCTCTCCATGGAATGGGCTGCCATATAAGATAATGAGTTTCCCAACAATGATGATGATTGAGCCAAATATAAAAGAGCACCTTTTCAGGGATATTATAGAAGGATTTCAGGCTTCCGGTCCAGTGCTGGACTAGATGACCTCTGAAATCCTTTCTAAGTCTCAAGCTCTATTATTCTATGACCTTAGAAATCAGAGAGGCTATGGTGCCATGGGAGGTGTGTTGTTGTTGTTTTTTTATAGAGAAGATATAAAATCAATGTTCTGTACTTATGAAAGGTATTTTATTGTTCTTCTCTTGTTCAAATATAAACTAAAATTGATCTGACCATGTCACTCAATCAACTCCAATAGATTCCTGTGGTCGCTAGGATAAAAAATAAACTCTGTTTTTATATCAAAACCATTTACAGTCTGACCCCAACCTATCTTTTGACATTACTCCCCCCTCCTGCACCCTGTGATCTAGACAAACTGGCTTACTCTCTATTCCACACATGACACCCCATCTTTCATCTCCATACCTTTGAACTAGTCATCCCTCCTTCCTGAGATGTACTCCCTTCTTACCTCCACCTCCACTTCATACAATCTCTCTCTTCCTTCATGGCATAGCTCAAATACTACCTTCTGTATTTAATTACTTCATTGTTATTTTCCTTCTGTTTATTTTATATATACTTATATGGGAATATAGGTGGAACAGTGGATAGAGTGCTGGGCCTGGAGTCAGAAAGACTCATCTTTCTGAGTTCAAATCTGGCCTCAGACACTTTCTAGCTGTGTGACCCTGGGCAAGTCACTTAACCCTGTTTGCCTCAATTTCCTAATCTATAAAATGACCTGGAGAAGGCGATGGCAAACCACTTCAGTATCTTTGCCAAGAAAACCCCAAATGGAGTCACAAAGAGTCAGACACAACTGAAAACAACCAAACAGCAAGACTTAAGTTGCAAGTTCCTAGCAAGTAGAAATGGTTTCATTCTTTGAATATGCATAACCTGGCCTGTACAAAGTAAAAGCCTAAGAAATGCTTATCAGTTGACTCATTCTGTCTTGCTCTGACCTTAACTGTGACGTATCCTGCATCTGAGAGTCTGCCCTGCTCCATTACTAGGGTAGGGGTTTGTTTTTATACTTGAGAACATCCCCTATGACTAGTAAAGAGAAAGAAGCGGCAACACCACTGGTATACCTCCCTGCCAACAAAGTTTCTTGGGTCTATCCAAACGAGATTATGACAGAACTGAATAACTTCCCCTACAGACAACAGAAAAGGACATGAACTCTTATTCTCAGGCTCATCTCAAGCTTAGAAGGGAGCATGATGGAAAGAGAAACACATTAGATTTACAGACATGGGGACAGTCACTGCTGCTGAAGAAGCGGAGGCAGATGGATTGCTTGAGTTCAGGAGTTCTGAGCTGATATAAGCCATCAGATGTTTTTACAAATTCTGCCACAACCAGGCTGCCTAAAGAGGGCAAACTAGCCCCGGCTGGAAAAATAGAGTAAGTGTGGGATGTTGTCCTTGAGTCATACTATACTTCCAGTCTGGGCAAGATAGAGAGAACCAGTTTCCTGAAAACAAAAACAAAACAAGACAAAACAAAACTGGATTTGAGGTCAAAGGATATGGATTCAGTTCTTTGTTTTGTCCCTTGCTATGATTTTCAACTCCCTGGACCTTACTTAAGTTTCATTTCTAAAATAAGATGATTGGACTAGATGACCTCTAAGGTCCCTTGCAATTCTAACCCTATGAGCCTAATGTCAGAGCTCCTAGATTCAGTGGTACAATGTGCCCATGGGTGGTATAGTTTCCACTGATTCTATCATTTTGTGAATGGATTCTATTACCTTTCAGAGACAGTGCCATAGAACCATGAAATCAGAGCATCTCAGAGGAAAGATAAGAGTTCAGGGTCCTCTATCAAAACCTCTGTTTAGTTATGAATCTAGTCCACAATATGGGGGCAGCTAGATAGTGCAGTGGATAGAGCACTGACCCTGGATTCAGGAGGACCCAAGTTCAATCTCACCTCAGACATCTAGTAGCTTTGTGACCCCGGGCAAATCATTTAATCCCAATTGCCTTAATCATCCAGGCCATCTCCATTCATCCTGATAATATATCTTGCCACTAGACCCAGATGGTTCTGGAGGAGAGAGTGAGGTTGGTGACCTTGTATAGCCCTACCTCACTTAAATCCAATTTGCTGCAAGCCATAACATCATCCCTATATCATGGTCCTCTTTGAGAATGAATGACAAATAACAACCACCAACAACCACCATTCCACAATATCCTTAACAAAGTTTCTGCTTTGAACAGGTTCAATGAATGATAGGGAATTTGATCCCTTAAGAGGCAACTAAAAGATTGCACCCCAATTATTGGCATTATTACTATTGGTATATTAAATAAGTCCCCAGCCTTGCTGTGCAGAGACAATGCTGGGACAGAAATTCTTCTCCTTATAACAACTTTATAGCAACTCATTGTTGTCAACAAACATGATGCAAATGATGTGTTTTACTTATGAATTTCTACCATTAATAGTCAATCTGACTGGTTGTCACACAATGTCAACCCTTGCCATTCCCCAGAATGTTCCTTAAATGACATATCCTGCAACTCCATTAAACTGTTTGTGTTAGCTTTATTGATGTAAACTCCTTTCTGTGTGTTGGGTTAGGATAACGTTAGCAAAGACTCTGTGACAAAGTGATCACCAAATGACAAAAGTTGCCATCCTTAAGTTTAAGAAAAAAGAAAAGGGGGGGGCAGCTAGGGTAGCACAGTGGATAAAGCACTGGCCCTGGATTCAGGAGGACCTGAGTTCAAATTCAGCCTCAGACACTTGACACTTACTAGCTGTGTGACCCTGGGCAAGTCACTTAACCCCAATTGCTTCAGCAAAAAAACAAACAAACAAACAAGAAAAAAGAAAAGGAAGACTATAAGTTCATCTAACCATGTTTACATTCTTCTTAATTTATGCAAAATAAATCACCCTTAGCACAACTTTCAAACCAGTTCCCTGCCTTTCCCCCTTTTGGATAGCATCTTTCCTAACGATGGGTCATAGTCTAGTTGGGTAGTGGGTTAGATCATGAAATGAATGCACATCTACAATGTAGGTTTTTGTAGACCTAGACAAAATAATAATAAAAATAAGTTGGGGGTAGCAATAGTTCTCAACTATCAAGAGAATTTTTTTAAAGCAGGAATGAAGAGGGAATCGAATTACACTAGAAAGAAGAAATCATAGAAACTAAGTGTCACTGGTGAAAAATAGAAAAATAGATGAGTGGAACAGATTAGATAAGGAATAATCAAAAACAACTAAAGCCAACAACTTAATATTCAATAAACCTGAGAACACAAGTTATTTGACAAGAATTACTAGAAAGCATCTTAGTAGAAATTAGATTTAGACCAACAACTAATGCCACATACCTAAATACATATATGCCCTAAATATTAAAGGTTCTACCCCCAAAAAAAGTTCTACCATAACATAAGTAGGAGAGAACCAGATCACATATCTTACATGGTTATAAGTCTTAAAAACCCTTGACATAGTTTATTTACAGTGTCTCCAAAGAACTAAAGTTTTGAAAGGTCATCTAGATCTGTGTAGTGGACATGAGTGATTACTAAGAATCCATTAGATTGTGAACTCTTTGAGGGTAAGGACAATCTTTTGCCTCTTTTTGTATGTCCAACACTTAGCACAGTGCCTGACATATAGTAGAAATGTTTATTAACTAATGAAGAACTTCTAGAAGTGGTTCTAAAAAAAATCAACAGAAAGATAGACGATTAGTAAAGGAAGTGGTGTTCTTGTGTAGTAAGATCAAAGAACAATAAATATGGGAAGGCCATTTGCTCCACTGGTATCTTTGTAATGTCAAGAGATCTATAGGAAACCCCCATCCCCCTCAGCATGAGGGGTAGACTCCTGTGGAAAGTTTTCAGGAGGACAAGGACGAGAATCATACTAGAGGAAAAAAAGAGATGAAATGCAATCCATATTACTAAATAAAGTACCCACATTGATGAAATAACATCCATCAAAAGATCCAATTATTTTCATTATTCACATTACTAATTTATCATTATCTTTATTCATAGTAGTACAGTGGCCAGAATTGTATTTTAAAAGATTACTACCCTTTGTGGACTGAGGAGATAATATTTGTAAAGTGCTTAACAGTGTCTGGCACATAGTAAGCACTTAACAAATGTTTGTTCCCTTCTGTCCCCCAGACATCAATATATCCTTGAAGAACACATCATATAAACTGAACTAAGAGAAAACATTGTGATTCAAAACATTGCCCACAATTACCCAGACATAACATTGATTGAAAAAAATTAAGAATATTTTTAAAAGATTTTGCCATGGGGCAGCTAGGTGGTACAGTGGATAAAGCACCGGCCCTGGATTCAGGAAGGACCTGAGTTCAAATCCAGACTCAGACACTTGACACTTACTAGCTGTGTGACCCTAGGCAAGTCACTTAACCCCCATTGCCCCACAAAACAAAAAAATAAAACAAAACCAAAAAAAAGATTTTGCCATATCAAATAAACATATTCTCCGTGTGGAACAGAATGAAAAGCTTTCAAAATACAGGAACCAAAAAGAAGAAATCAAAATCATCTAGAAACAGGATAAGGCATATATTCTACTCATCATCCTCCTTGTTGCTGGAGCTGTCCAAAGGATGATTTCAATGATCCTTCAGAAGATAGGCTTACATATTAATACTTTTATTCAAATGCAAAATACATTTATTTTATACACCTGTGCAGAAGAGTGCAGAAAATTAAATATGAAAAAATAATAGCAGGATAGTGACTTGTTTCAGCATCATTTCTAGCTGAACTCAATCAATATCAGAATCAATAATATCAGAAGAAATTTTTTTCTATAGCAATTATGCTTATATAGTGATACTCCTTAAGATTTGTCAGTAATTATAAACAATTTATCAAAGAGCAGAAGTATTTCAATTTCAAAAAAGGCAGTGATGATGGCAGCCCCTATTGACTATGCCAGAGAGATCATGGAGCTCACAGAGGAAGAAAGTGTTTTAACCTTTATTTCAGCAGATAGAAAATGATGCAGTATTCTATTATCCCAAATGACAAGTGATTTATTGGAATGGTTTCTTTTCCTCCAAACTGTTTTAAACTATTTTTTTCTTCAATTGCACTGATTCTTCACCTTATTGCATGTACCAGACTCTGAGTGTTTGAATGCTAATTAAAAAAAAAAATACCATTCTTAGCTCTAGAGATCTTCCCTTTAGTGCCATAGCAAAAAACTTAGCTTAACCCCATTATGTGTTCAGGG
This sequence comes from Dromiciops gliroides, assembly GCF_019393635.1. Taxonomy (NCBI): domain Eukaryota; kingdom Metazoa; phylum Chordata; class Mammalia; order Microbiotheria; family Microbiotheriidae; genus Dromiciops; species Dromiciops gliroides. Next base: position 141,218,694 of record NC_057866.1, on the reverse strand, counting down.
CAGCTTTTATTTAAGGCACCTTTCTTACCCAGCTTTATTTGTATTACCAGTGCTTGGCACATAGTAAGTATTTAATAAATGCTAGTTGACTAATTGACTGACCCAGCACTGAACACAAACCAATTAAGAAGGAAGTAATTTCTCCCCTCACTGCCCCTAGTAATTTTCTAAAATCCCTTCTTGAGGAAACCATTGTAAACATAATATCATGGATTTAGAAAGGGAAAGGACCTTAAAAGATCATGTAGCTCAAACTAATCATGTAATAGATGAGAAATCAAATAGTCAAGTTAGAAAAGTAGCTTGTCCAAAGTCACAAAAGATCTTAAGATTATCGACTTGGAGCTGGAAGCTTCCTTAGAGAGATCATGTAGGTCATCCCCTTAATTTAATAGATAAGGAAACCGAGGTCCCCTGGATTAAGCAACTTCAAATACAGCTATCCCCTCCACATCCAGGGGGTTGGGGCACAGCACTCCCACCCCCAACCCCTACAATTTGAAAAATCCATGTGAAATGTTTTGGCCCTTCCTTTGTACCAGAAGAGAATTCTGATTTTTTTTTAATTTTTATTTTATGGGGTGTTTACAATATCTTATTATAAAATTTGGGTTGAGTATTTGGTCATAGGCAATATGTAAGTCAATGTTAAGTAAAAATGCTGTATGGAAAAGAACTTTTTCTGTACTGTCTGCTGGCCTTCATGTGTTGTCTGTGACTACTACAAACTCCCCAAAAGTTTCCATTTAACTTCTTTTGCTGACCCTTGATATATCAAAACAACAATGGGGAAAGTTGTGATGTGGAATAGTGAATAAAGAGCCAAGATTTGAACCAAGGCCATCTGTTCCTAAATCTAGGGAGTAAGGTGGAGTGGTAGGTAGAGCCTAGATCAGGAGTCAGAAAGAGCTAAATAAATTCAAATCTGTTCTTACTAGTTTTGTGACCCTGGGAAAGTCACAACCTCTGTCTACCTTGATTTCTTTATCTATAAAATAAGGATAATAATAGCACCTACCTCTTCAGTTTGTTGTGAGGATCACCAAATGAGATAATAGTTATTATAGAGCACTTTGCAAACCTTAAAGCTCTATATAAATATAAGCCATCTTTACTATTTATTACTAAATCTAGCACTCTTCCCACTATACCATGATGTCTCCATAATTCCCAGCTTCCCAAATAGGAGTCAATGAGGCAGAGATATAATCCAGTTTCTCTATATGTTAAAAAAAAATGGCTGAATAACATGACCTCTAAGGACCCTTCCTGCTGTAAAGTGATAATCCTATTTTGACTTCAAGCTTAAGAGGAAAAAAATTTTATTTGAAAGCAGCACTCTGCCTACATGTACATTAAAATTCTTTCTTTTTTTTCAGGGCAATGAGGATTAAGTGACTTGCCCAGGGTCACACAGCTAGTGTCAACTGTCTGAGTTCAGATTTGAACTCAGGTCCTCCTGAATCCAGGTTTGGTGTTTTATCCACTGTACCACCTAGCTGCCCCCTAATTGAAGTTATTTCTGAGGCAGCACAGGGATGGAAGTCAGTTTAGTGAGGTTGGGATGATTATAGATGTGCCATTTCTCAGGCTTGTAGGTAGAAGCTTATACTGAATATGAGGCTGTTCATTACATCATAGTTGACCATAAAACTATATGAAGAGTGGCTTCGCTAAAGGTTCTAAGATGAGGATAAAACTTTTCCTCACAATGTTCTTCTCTAATGCAAAGATAACAGCCTCATACTTTAGGCCACCCTTGGAATGGTAGGTTCTTATTAAACTTTTAGATAGTGGATCAGTGGGAAGGGGGTCCAGAGTGCTGAGTCAGTGCTTTCCAACTTTGATACCTTCTTGACAAATTGCTCAGATTCCAGTGGCTAATGAGCCATTGTTATCTGTGCTCTGGAAATGTACAAATTGAGTTCTGGGAGACAAAAGATTGCCCCTCTAGGAAGTTTCCCTTGATCAATCCTCCTTTATACTCCTGTTGCAGAGAAAAATAAGGATAATATATGTGAATGAAGGAGGCCTCAAGGGGATAGCAAGCTGTGAAAGGGAGGCGTGCGGTTACATAGCTACTATATGATGGGGGAAATGTGATGGACTGATATCCAAGTATTAGATTGGGAATCAGGAGAGCTGGATGTTACTAACTCACTGTGTAGTCTGAGCTAAATCACTTAACCTCTCTGATCTTAAAACATGAGGAGACTGAAGTAGGTAATCTCCAAAATCTATTAAGGCTGGAAAATTATGACTCTATACATATAAAGTTAGTTAGTTTACATACATGGGTATCCAGCAATCTGGATTGTAGAGTTTGGGGTATTAATCAAATGGATCAAATGAGATTTTGTAAAGTAAGCCTAATCACTATATAAATGTTAACCATTATTAAATTACAGACAAGATTTCATATAATATCTAATAATTATTAATATATTCTCTAGATCCTTTTTTGAATAACCTTGTTGCTGACTCTAGATAATAATTGTTATTATTTTATAGCTAACATTTATATGGCACTATATCCAGCATTATACTAAACAAAGTACAATTATTATCTCATTTGATCCTCACAATAATCCTGGGAAGTAGGTGCTATTATTATTCCCAGTTTACAAATAAGAAAACTGAGGCAACACCAGGCCTGGTACTCTATCCACTTCATCACCTTGACCAAATATTAAATTCTACTATTATCCCCACTTGAAAATAATATCTCATAAAATTACTGAGTTGAAAGGGATCTCGGCCCACAGGGAAATCAAACTGTGCAAACCCTTTGATCTAGTAATACCACTACAAGGTCTATATCCTAAAGAGATCATAAAAAAAGGGAAAAGGACCTACATGCACAAAAATATTAATAATAGCTCTTTTTGTGGTGGCAAAGAATTGGACATTGAGGGAATGTGCATCAATTGGGGAATGGCTGAACACGTTTTGGTATATAAATGTAGTGGAATACTATTGTGCTATAAGAAATGATGAGCAGGCAGATTTCAGAAAAACCTGGAAAGACTTAGGTGAACTGATACTGAGTGAAGTGAGCAGAACCAGGAGAACATTGTACACAGTATCAGCAACATTGTACAATGATCAACTATGATAGACTTAGCTCTTCTCAGAAATACAATGATGCAAAACAATTCCAAAACACTCATGATAGAAAATTCCATCCACATCCAGAAAAAGAACTATGGAGTCTGAATGCAGATTGAAACATACTATTTTCACTTTTTTTGTTTTGTTTTGTTTTTAATGGTTTTTCCCTTTTGTTCTGTTCTTTCACAACATGACTAATGTGGAAATATGTTTAACATGATTATACATGTATAGCCTATATCAGATCACTTGCCTTCTTGGCTGGGAGAAGGGAAAAATTTGGAACTCAAAATCTTATAAAAATGAATGTTGAAAACTATCTTTACATGTAATTAGGGGGAAGATAAAATACTATTTAAAAAAGAAAAAGGGCCCTCAGAAGCTATCCAGATATATCTGAGAATTCCCATATAGCCATAGTTTGATGCATCCTAAACCAGATTCTTCTAAGGCATAAGCCACTATGTGCCATGGTGATATAGTGACAGCATTCATCCACTGATCTTAATAACTTGCTTTATCATTGTATATTTCACCCTAGACTCATAACTTAAGTCATTGCTCACCAAGAAAAACCACAGCATCATCAAAGCTGGAGCACGGGCTTTGGTCCATGATACAAGATAATAACTAGGATAAAATAGATACCGCCAAAATATCTACCAACAGTGACAAACAGGAATCCTTATTATATGGCCTTCCCCCAGGAAGCTTATAGTTTATAGGTTTGAGGGTGGGAGAGAATATGACATGTATTCAAATATGTGTAATAAGAAGTCAAGTGTGACAGGGCAAAGGAGAGCTAGGCAAAGTGCTCTTGGCAAATCTGAAGAGTGAGAAAACTTCATGAAAGAAGTAGTTATTCATTTTGAGTCTTAAAGGAAGACATGGGCCATATGGAATTAATTTATTGCATGTGGCTCTTCACTAACTTTGTGTTATTGAGATGCTTGAATACAGGGTGTCCCAAAAGTCTTGGTGCAGTTTTAAGTTTGTGGTGTTTTGTGTTTTTTTTTTTAAGTTAAAATGTACCGAGACTTTTCAGCTACCTTATATAAACTGTCTTATGATAATAAAAATAATAAGGTCATAAAGCAGCCTGCTTTTCCTCAATCACCATACTATAGATACTATAAAAGTGGAGCATTGTAGATTGGTTGTGCAGCCAGAAAACCTGACATTCAGTCCTATTGCAGACACTGGAGAAATCACTTAATAATAATAATAGCTAATAATACCTATTTATATAGTGCTTACTATGTGCCAAGCGCCTTATAATTATTATCTCATATGATCCTCACAATAACCCTACAAAGTAGGTGCTGTTATTATCCCCATTTTAAAAGATGAGGAAACTGAGTGCCCAGGATCACACAAGCAATAAGTGTCTGAGGCCAGATTTAAACTAAATTCTTCCTGATTCCAGACCCAATGCTCTACCCACTGCACCACCTAGATGCCTGGGTGTGTCTGTACTTCTGTGTCTAGCTTTGCTCTTCTATAAAATAGCCTACCTGTAACATGAACATAAGCTTGTTCTAAGGAAAACGCTTCAGAAATGACAAATGAGTTATTATGAAACTTGAGAAAGGTCAGCCCTTCCTAAGTATCCCCGAAATTTTCTTGAGATTTCTTAAATATTAAATATCCCCTCCCAGAAACCTGCCAAATTATGATTGCTCTTTCAGTGCATGGAAGCACAGAGCTGGAAGAGATCATCTGCTCCAACCAGCTCCCTTTTTTTAGATGAAGAAACTGAGGCACGGGAAAGTAAAGAAATGTACCCAAGGTCTCACAGTTAGTATGTGTCAAAACTGGATTTTGATCCTAAGTCCTCAGACTCCAAATCTTGAGTTCTTTCCACATGGCCATATTTAGTCTTCTTTACTTCTTAATGTTCAAAGAATGTCATTGTATAACAATGTCATTTTATGTGCATCTGATCCAATGGAACAAGTGCTAAACGTGAAGTCAGAAGTTGTTGTTCACCCATTTCAGACTCTCTGTGACCCCATTTGAGGCTTTCTTAGCAAAGATACATGTCTTGCTTCAGCTCACTTTACAGATGGAGAAACTGAGGCAAACAGGGTTATGTGGCTTACCCAGAGTCACACAAATCTGAGGCCAGATTTGAACTCCAGAAGATGTCTTCCTAACTCCAAGCCCAGTGTTCTATCATGTAGCTGATCCATGAAGTCAGAAGTCAGGTTCAAATACCAGTTCTGCCATTTAGTTCCAATATGGAAGTGGGTTTCAGTTTTATCATTTATAAAATGAAGGACTTATACTAGACATTCTTTCTAATCTAGAATGTAATATCCTGGAAGACAGGGACTATTTCACTTTTGTCTTCCTACCTGCTCTGTCTGACACAGTGTCCCTGGCATACAAAGGTACTTAATAAATGATGATTGATTGATAAATATTTCCACCTCCCAATTCATCTTCAGAAAAACATCAAGAGGGCCTGTGTGAAAGCTCCTTGAAATTTCTCTTTTGGAATCTCTTTCAGTTTTTTCCCAGCCATTTGTAGTGATGCCCCCCTCCATCAGTTGCTTTCAAAGGACAGCCTTGAGTTTAGGAGCAGGTGTCAGGGTAGACAGATGCTGTACCCATCCTTCCTCCTGCCAGGGTTGGTGTGTTCTTATATCCATGAGTCCAATTCACAGCCATTAAATAAAGCGAACATTTGTAGTCTTAACGATTAAGAAAGGAGCAGGCGATTCAAAGTAAAGACCCTCCCTGCATTTAGGCATGTTTTAAAAATCCCAGGAATATTGTAATGAGCCTGTGCTTAGGAGAGAGCATTGTGCAAGTTAATGTAAGTAATGAACCTTTCATGTGAAATGATGTAGTGTCACAACTCATTTGCATCCCACTTAAAGTGTAATTAAGTTTCCCTGACAGCATGGCTTATGGCTGAAAGAACAGACCTGGCTGCTAAATTAATCCAGAGTCTCTCAGTTAATAACTCTCTACAAAGAAAACTTTATACACACTTTCCTTTAAAGTTCCCAAGACCTCGTTTAAGGTGGGCTAGTCATACATACAGTGAGAGTAAGAGATAACAGATGGATAGCCTCAGTGAGGTACTGGTATTTGCAAATGTTAGAAGACCTAAGAAGACTTGTAACTGTGGAGCAACTGAGTTTTCACCCCAGGCTCACAAATTGAAAGGGACTGAATTTAGAAAGTGCTGCATTTAGAACATGATGAATATAAAATCTAGCAGCAGAAACTTACTAGCTGTGTGGCCTTTGGCAAATCACATAACCTCTGTTTACCTCAGTTTCCTCATCTGTGAAATAGGGATAATAGGGTTGTAAGGATAAAATGAGATGATATTTACAAAGCACTTTGCAAACTTTAAAGCACTTTAAAAGTGCTAGTTATTATTATGGACACTGACACCACTTACAGACCTTTAGAATCTAACACTTAGCTAACAAGAAAAAATGGCTAAAATTGGAAGCTACCAGACAGCTAGTTTGGGTAATCCCTTTTCCAATGCCATCCTGTTCCTAATCCCTGGGGCAGCTTCCCCAACAACAATTTTATACAGGTGTCCTGGCATCTTGGTCTCTCCCCACACTGCCACCACCAGTATGAACTCATGTCCTACCTATCCTGCTCCACCTCAATTGAATTTATTTCCTGCCCTTAGAACCGCACCCCACCCAGGCCTGTTGGTGGTTCTTGCCCCTGGTTGAAAAAAAATCCTAATTATGACTCTCTCTAGAAAACAGCTTCTAGGGGCAGCTAGATGGCGCAGTGGTTAAAGCACCGGCCCTGGATTCAGGAGTACCTGAGTTCAAATCCGGCCTCAGACACTTGACACTTACTAGCTGTGTGACCGTGGGCAAGTCACTTAACCCCAATTGCCTCACTAAAAAAAAAAAAAAAAAAAAAAAAAAAACCAGCTTCTAGGGAGTTGTGTATATTCTATGGGGGGTTGTATAAATATGGTAAATAGGGGCAACTAGGTGATGCAGTGGATAGAGCACCGGCCCTGAAGTCAGGAGTACCTGAGTTCAAATCAGGCCTCAGACACTTAACACTTACTAGCTGTGTGACCCTGGGCAAGTCACTTAACCCCAATTGCCTCACTTAAAAAAAAATATGGTGAATAAAGAATCAAGTGAGGGGCAGCTAGCTAGGTGGCAAAGTGGATAAAGTACCAGCCCTGGATTCAGGAGGACCTGAGTTTAAATCCAGTCTCAGACACTTTGATACTTATTAGCTGTGTGACCCTGGGAAAGTCACTTAACCCTCATTGCCCTGGAAGAAGAAGAAGGAGGAGGAGAAGAAGAATCAAGTGAGTAGAAAGAGAATAAGTAGAAGCTTTCTAGGAATTCACCTTGACAGAAGAGATAGGTAGAGAACTTCTATTTAAAATAGTAGACATTGCTTTACAAGGTGCTAACAAAGGTCATGGATGTCTGGTCCAAGATAGTCTTCACAGGATGAGAAAGGCCAAACCAGAAGGCAAACAGTGCTCACCAATTAGAATCCTCTGATCCAAGTTTCTCATCCCCTATTAACAACCAAGACTCTGCTAAAGCAAGCAGCTCTATACTTCTCCACCCCAACCCTAGTCTCTTCTCTCTAACTAGATTTAAAAATGAGGGCTCCCTATCATCCGTACCCCAGCTCCATGTCTCCCAACTGGGAGGGGTAAACCTAGATTATTGGAGTCACTAAGAGAGAAAGTGAAGTTCTGTAGCAGAAGGGTGGAGCTATTCTCTCTGGAGTCTGCACTCTATCAGTCTCCCCATGGCCCAGGAATCACTTTGGCACCCTTTAAAATTCTCTATCCTGCCTTGGGCAAAGCCTCCCTTGGTTATAATATTTAGTTTTATTGATGTTCAGTGTTCATATAGATGTTTAATTTCCCATATATTGTGACATTATTGGCAGCAGTAATGGATTAAGATTTCCTTTTCCATGATACAATCAAGGGGCAAAGGGGTGAGCTGAGTTGGGATCTGCTCCATGGCTTTTTCAGGTCTCTTTGAAACAATTGCCGTGAGCTAGAAAGGCAGCTGAACAAATCTAAGGCCACAGCTTTGAATGGGGCTGTTCCCAGTCTTCTCCCATCACCCACTTCAGATCAAAGGTTTTGAAATACTCCAGGCGATGGCTTCAGGATTTAAAAAAAAAAAAAGGAAGAAAGAAAAAAATAGGTTTTAATCATATCACCCCAAACTCTAGGTACTTAATAAAAATGAAGAAATTTTGAAGAAACAGTTTTCTGAATGGCTAAAGCACAAATTATCCAACAAAGTGAGTGAAAAGTCTTGCCTAGTACTGACTTAATCTTGGACTCTGACATGCTCTGGTCAATTCCATTCCATTCAATCCAACATTTACCAAGTGGCTACTCTGTGCAACACACTATGCTAGGCATTGAAGATACAAAGACAAAAATGAAACTGTCCCTGCCTTCAAGAAACTTACATACTTCCCCAGGAAACAAAATACAGTTAGGCTAAAAAAAAAAAACACAAGGAAATTTGAGGAGGAAAAGAACACTAACTTTGGAGGGGCTCAGGAAAGGCTTCAAGGTGAAGTTGGCACCTCAACAGAGCCATGAAGGGAGATTAAGATTCAGAAAAGTAGAGGCAAAGAGAGGCAACACTCTAGATACAGGGTAAGGTCTGTGCTCTAAGCTCTGAAGGTTTACATACTTACATATGACACCAGTTTTTCCTCTTTCAGCAAGGTCTTTCACTGCTTTGTATTGCTTGTGAGAATGTATTTTGTTTCAAATATCAGTTCAGTAAAGGTGAGCTTCCTTCCTCCTCCAGTGGCTGCCTAAACAGTGAAACTAAACTATTCCTTACCTGAAAGATGATTCACAAGGAGTATCACTGAACCCATATAGTGTTTCCCTAGATAAGAGTGCCCTATAGTCAATCAATAAGTATTTAGTAAGCACCTCCTACTTGCCAGCCCCTGTACTAGCTAGCCATTGAGGATACAAGTATAAATACAAGGTAATTTAAGAGAGAAGGCACTAGCATTTGGGAGAATTAGGAAAGATTTCATCCTAATACATCAAATTGCCTCAAGTTAAGGTACCCTGTAAATTTCTCAATCATTAAGGTGACTGATAAAATGTGTGAAAGTTTCATTGTGAATTTATTAAGCGGCTTTTTTATTTGTTTTAAGGTTGGGAAGTGATAGAGTGAACTAAAATATATTATTGGGGAATCTTAGTTTTACTTTCTAAAAAGTTTGAGGCAGCTAGGTGACAAAGTAAATAAAGTGCCAGACTTGGAGTCAGGAGGACCTGGATTTAAATATAGCCTCAGATTCTTACTAGCTATGTGACCCTGGGCAAGTCACTTAACCCTATTTGCCCTCAGTTTTCTCATCTATAAAATAAACTGGAGAAGGAGATGGTAAGCCATTCCAGTATCTTTGCCAAGAAGACCTCAAACAGGGTCACAAAGAGTCAGACATAACCAAAACAAATGAAAAACAATAAAAAATTTGAAATATATAAAATTATATGTAAATGTACTCAGCATGTTTTCCATAAACTATAATGTGAACTTACATTTATATAGTACCTAATACAGCATCTGACACATATTAGGTCCTTAATAGATGTTTATTTAGTATTACTTTCTTCCCAACAGCCTTGTAGAGTAATATCAGCATTCTTATCCAGTTTACAGATGAAGAAATTGGTTCAATGAGATTAAAGGAGTTGCCCAAAATCACATAGCCAATTTTGAAGAACTGAGACTCAAACTCAGATCTTCTGTCTCCAAATTGAGTGTTTATTCCACTACACCTTTTTCTTTATACAAGGGCACATACTCTCTAATAGGAGTATAACTGAAATTTCATTTCTATGTTGCAATCATCCATCCACAATAAGAAAGATTTAACTCTTTTCTTAAAATCACAAAGAAGCTATTTTAGTTAATTAAACTACTCAAAAGAATTTCTAATCTTGCCTTATGATAATAGTCTCACAAATTCTACTCTCTCTGCACCAGTTGAATTGACAACCAAAAAGAATACTAAATCAAATGATCATTAGATACTCACAAATTGGGTCCTTGTCCAGTTGCAATCTCTTCATGGGGTATTGGATAAAGAGCTTCATAAGTTCTTCTATCCTCTGACCCATGGATGGCATATAAATTCAACTTGTCAATACCAGGTGGAAAAAATTCCCAAGGAAGAAGTGTAATTCCATTCCATTCATCCCCACCTATGTCAGCTCTAAAATTTAAATCCAGCTCTTTCTTACATGTGATGAGCATGACAGTAGGTAGAGAAAGGGAAAAAGAGAGATGAACATTTAAATCAATATCATTTAAAATGTAATATATCTCACAACTAGGATTAAAAAGGAAGTTGTCAATTGGGTAGAAAAATATCTGATATTTGACATATAGGAAACCATTAAGAATTTATAAGACCAAGATCCATTTAGTGATGATAAGTGATCAAAGGACGTGAACAAATAGTCCTCAAAAGAAAAAATACAAAATACAAACAACCACATGAAAGACTGCTCCAAGTTATGAATAATAAGATAAATGAAAATTAAAACAACTTTGAGCTTTCATCTCACACCCAGAAAATTGGCAAAGATGAAAATGGAATTAATGTTGAGGCAGCTGAAATAATAACAGGCACATTAATAACTCTTGGTGAAGCTATAAATTGGTTTAGCAATAAGTATTAAGTATCTACTATGTGGCAGGCATTGTACTAAGCATTAGGGATATAAAAAGAGTCAAAAGACAATCCATGCCCTAGAGGAGCTCACAATCTAATGGGAGAGATAGCAAGTGAACAAATAAAAACCTATGGGGGGGGGGAGGTGAGCTATATACAGGATAAATAGGAAAAGATTAAGAGAAGACAATAGAAGCTAGAATTTTAGCTGTGATTTGAAGGAAACCAGAGAAGCCAGGAGGTAGCAATGAGAAGGGAGAGCATTCCAAGCACGGAGAACAGCCACATAAAATTCCCAGCCCCAAGAGATTGAGCATCTTATTTGCAGAACAGCAAGAAGACCAATGTTACAGAATCAAAAAGTACATGGGGGGGGCAGCTAGGTGGCGCAGTGTTTAGAGCACTGGCCCTGCATTCAGTAGGACCCGAGTTCAAATCTGACCTCAGACACTTAACAATTACTAGCTGTGTGACCCTGGGCAAGTCACTTAACCCCAATTGCCTCACCAGAAACAAAACAAAACAAAAAGTACATGGGGGCAGTTTGAGCAAGGTATAAGAAGACTGAAAAGATTGCAGGGGACACAGCTGTGTTAGGAAGGGCTTTGAATGCCAGAGGATTTCCATTCTGGAAAGTCTGACTATAATCATTCTGGAGAGTCCATAAGCAGTACTTTTAAGAGAGAATTTCTTCAGGGGCAGCTAGGTGGCACAGTGGATAGAGCACCAGCCCTGGAGTCAGGAGGACCTGAGTTAAAATCCAACCTCAGACATTTGACACTATGTGACCCTGAGCAAGTCACTTAACCCTCATTGCCCTGCCAAAAACAATAATGATAATAATAATTATTATTATTATATGTGTCAATATTTCATGATACCACAATAACAATAACTCATATTTCTATAGGGCTCTAAGTTTATAAGTATTTTTCTCCAAATACTAAAAAGTAGGAAGTGCCATTATTATCCCCATTTTATAGATAAGGAGACAGAGTCCCAGAGGGATTATGCCGTCTGCCCAAGATTATACTCTTTGCTTACAATAACCAAAAATTTAGTTTCAAAGCCAAGATCACAAACCAAGTTTCCCATCTTCAAGCCTAGCATTCTTATACCTCAATGTGTCCAAAATGTGAAACTTAAAATACAAAAACACTAGGTCTTACCCCTAAGATTAAATTTCATATGTACTCATTTAGCTCCTAAAAACATCTTGAAAACAAATCAGTACAATTAATTCAAAAGTAACTAAATGTGACAAGCGCACAGTAATCACATGGTAAATGCTTGTTCCTGGAATTAAGTACACACTAATCACATGCTAAGTGGATGACATTAATTGAATTACAGAGGAAGGAACTACATGAGCCTTACTCTAGTTCTATGAGGGTGAGAATGTATTTTGTTTCAAATATCAGTTCAGTAAAATATGATCTTCCTTGCTCCTTCAGGGGCTGCCTAAACAGTGAAATACTTGAAGGGTTGTTGTATGGAAGAGGAAATGGTCTTGTACCACTTGGTCTGAGAATGCAAAGCTAGGAATGAAGGATGGAAGTCACTAAGACCCAAATTTAGGTTTAATTTTAAAAGGAAGTGACTTAACAATGAGAGCTATTCATTAACATAACAACCGGCCCCAGAAAGCAATGGCTTCCAACACACTGCAGGTCTTAAACAGAAAGTCTGATGGCTTCTTTTTTTCTTCTTCTTTTTTTTTATTGCAGGGCAATGAGGGTTAAGTGACTTGCCCAGGGTCACACAGCTATAAGTATCAAGTGTCTGAGGTCAAATTTGAACTCAGGTCCTCCTGAATCCAGGACTGTTGCTTTATCCACTGCGCCACCTAGCTGCCCCAAGTCTGATGGCTTCTTGTTGGGAAGTGTAGAAAGGCCTCTTGTTATGTATAGATTGGACTGGATTCTGACGTCCCTTCTAACTCTGAAAGCCTGGGACTCTGGCAAATATTTGACATTCCTTGAATTACTGAAGGTGGCAGAAATCGGCCTATATCAAGTTCCTTGATGAATGAGCATGTATTTTTCTTACAAGCCTCCTTTCAGAAAATGCACTCTTCTTTCTTTATCCATTGGCTAATCACTTATTTTTCCCCACAAACAGCACCCCTCTTTCTAATCCACCTATTTCTGTTGAGGATACGACTATCCTCTCCCAGGTTGTTAGTGTTACCCTCTTCCCCCTCTCCTTGCAAAAAGCAAAAAGTATTTACTCTATATTTACGTTTTATATATGTTGTATTTATCTATCCTTCAAATGAGATAATATTTGTAAAAAGTGCTCAGCACAGTATCTAGCACATGGTAGGCCTTATATAAATGCACAGTGAATGAATGACAATCTTTCTATCTAAATTAATCTCCTCAAACTCTATAACATTTTTACCAAAGCAAGACTTAAAATCCAGAACACGAGCAATCATCTGTCAGGAAAAAAAATTGACATTGATTAGCTGAGCTCATTTTTAGCAGACTGCCTATTCTCTTTCTTCAAGTCATAATATCAACGATGCACTTGGGAAAGAATGTAACACCTCCAATATGGAGATCAAAATTCCTCTCATCTAAACTTGCAACTGTGGAATCAATCCCTACAGGACTGTGTGCCTTTTTTCTTGAAGGATACAGACAGCTGAAAATGAAGGGTTTATTAGTACTTTAATATTGAAGCAGACCTCCCAGGTGGCAGGAACAGTTCAGTAAACTTTTAATAGAAGAGTCACATTAAAAGAGGAGGCCCCAAGGTATCATTCTTAATTTAAAGGGTATGATCATTTCAGAGCTAAGGAAGCTGCCTTATATAGGAAGTTCATAGGACAGGGACATCATTTTGTTTCTAAGAGATATGGTGGGGCAGAGGGTGGTACATGCATGTAGTCAGGTGACACAATTACCCCACTCCACTCAAAGTAACCAACAATATGCTAAGTTCTGATAACTTTGTCAGGTAAGGAGACAAATTCATTGAATCAAGGTGTGAATAAGGTCTACTAATCAGTCAATAGACATTTTGAATAAGTGGAACAGAAAATCTGTTCAGATGAGTTGAAAGACTTGATCACAATCCGTGGGTCTTCAAAAATATAAAAGATCAGTTCAAAACTCTAGAGATTCAAGTGTCTGGCAGGTGGAAAGAGAGAGTAACCTCTGAGAAGAAATCCCTTGGCATAAGGCAGGAAGAATGCCTTGCCCTTGGTCTTGACATCAGCCTCAGTCTCCTTTCCTCCTCCTTGACCAGAGAAGGGCATTGTGAACTTCAGAGGAACTGAGGATTTTGTCTTTTCATAAATTACCTTGCAGCATCCCCAAAATAGCAGTTGTGGAATACCAAAATCTAAAGAATAAAAATTAAATATTCACTCAAAAACATTAGGAGAGATGCATGGAAGAAATGAGTAAATACTGTCTAAGGCCATACTATAGTTGATTCCACTATGACATATTCACATGACTAGTGGTCAATGAAATACAGAATAGCAGAGACTGTCACCCACAAAGAATTGTACAGGAAATGTGATGTGAAATATATTTAACCACCAGAGGATGATACTCCTAACCTTCTCAGTAATGAGTGTCTTGGAAGAACAAAGAGTTCAGTGTCACTGTTTTATAGAATACATAGAAGGGAGTAGAGACAGTTGCTGGCTCAGTGGATAGAGTACTTGTCCGCCAGTTAGGAAGATGTGAGTTCAAATCTAGCCTCAGACACTTTCTAGCTATGTGATCTTTGGCAAGTCACTTAACCACTGATTGCCTGATAAAAGGATTCACCAGGTCCACTAGAGAAGGAAATGGCAAATCACTTCAGTATCTTTGCCAAGAAAACCCCATGGACAGTTAGTAGACATAGTCATGAAGGATTAGACATGACTGAACAACTGAACAACAAGAAGTAAGGGAGTAAGCCTGACTGTAGGCTTAAGTTGGAAGCCTGACGAGGTAGGAAAAGGCTGGTTATAAAGGGATTTAAAAGCCAAACAGGGCTTTTAATAGAAAGATACTAGAGTTTACCAAATAGGGAATTCAACAGTAGGGCATCACCATCCAACTTGCAGCTGAAACTGTTATTCAATATGCTCTCTCCTCTTATTACCTACCAACTTCATAGGGTTGTTGTAAGATAAAATATGTAAAGAATTTTGTAAACCTTAAACTACTATACCAATGCTAGCTATTATTATCATTAGAATCTGAAATCCTTGAGATGAGATTTTTTTCTATAGCTATCCCTAGTAAGCTCTTAATAAATGGCTTTTTCATCCATTTATTCATTCATTTATGTTGTGCTATATTATCATCCTCGTTTTAAAGATTGGGAAGAAAGGCTTAGGAAGATTAAGGGACTTGCTCATGGTCACACAGCCAGGAAATCTCAAAGGCAGTATTCAAACCTAGGTGTTCCTGATTCCAAATGCAGTTCTCTATGTATTATGTTATACTATTTCTCAGGGCATAAATAGGTTAATGAGAGGGAGAATAATGACTTTTATAGCACCTTAAGGCTCACAAAGTATTTTACATATATTTTTGATCCTCAAAATAATCACTGGAGGTAGGTGATATTATAGGGGGAAACTGAGGCTCAGATTAATTAATTGCCCAGGGTCACACAGCTAGTGTCAGAGGAAGATTTCAAACCTAGGTCTGACTCACTCCAAAGAGAATATTCTATCCACAAGAAGAAAGTATACCTTTTGGATACATACCTGACAGATATAATAGACTATTTCCTTGTTTAAGATTAACAGTTGGCCTCAGCTGAGATTTTCCTTTGGCTCTAAAAATTGCCCTTCTGCTTTTGTATGCAGAGGGGCCTCAGATCAATTTCTTTCTGGAATAGATTCCTCCAGGAAAAGGAAAATCCTTTACTTGTGGTTAGTTGCTTGAATACCTCTCCATATTCTTCCCTGTCAAGCTTTAGAGATTTTATTTATTCTTGATAGAATGCACTTACTGTTGTGGTCATGGCCTTTTTCATTCCAAACCCCTATTTGCTGTGCCTTAAAGAATAAAATGTC
This sequence comes from Dromiciops gliroides, assembly GCF_019393635.1. Classification (NCBI taxonomy): domain Eukaryota; kingdom Metazoa; phylum Chordata; class Mammalia; order Microbiotheria; family Microbiotheriidae; genus Dromiciops; species Dromiciops gliroides. Next base: position 141,202,847 of record NC_057866.1, on the reverse strand, counting down.
TTTAGGTGGAAATTTCTCATGCTGGTTGTTGGGCCAGAAATGATCAATTGGGTGAGATAATGGTTAGGAAGGGAATAGGAAAGAGGGTCATGTACTTCATCTTTAAGAACTTAGTTCTCCAGTTCATCCTTGTTACATTTCTAAGTGAAATGGGACAGCTTTCAAAGTTAAGTTTGATTTACTTAATCTCTACTTAAGAAGCCATTATAACTACAATTATGTCAAAGAAACTAAGACTGAGACACTAGAATTCTGATAAAGTAACCACTCTTGACTTGAAATGTACCTCCTTCCTATCAGCAGAAAAGTATCAGACTAGATGTGGTAGTTTGTTTTCCTTAACTATATTTTCTTTGTTGCTAAGAATGAATGGTGGGTGTTTTTTATTTGAGTCTTTGGGGTGGGGGGGGTTGTCATTGTGCTATGATAGTAATATTTTTTAAAGAATAAAGGGGGAAAAATTAAAGAAATAATAGTGGAGGGGGCAGCTAGGTGGTGCAGTGGATAAAGCACTGGCCTTGGATTCAGGAGGACCTGAGTTCAAATCCAGTCTCAGACACTTGACACTTACTAGCTGTGTGACCCTGGGCAAGTCATTTAACCTTCATTGCCCCACCAAAAAAAAAAAAAAAAAAAAAGGAAATAGTAGAATAAAAAGCCTTAAGTGATATGAATATAATCATGTTAAAGTTACACACTAAGCAGAAAGCTGAAAGCTAAAGTTCTTCCCTTTCATACTAATTCTTTGTCTTTCACAGAGCAACAACTAGACTCTGGCACTTGACAATAGAAGACATCCTTCAACAAAACAAAAAAATGGGAATGGTCCTTCATATGCTCTTTAACAACTAATTTCTCCTACACAAGAAAACTATACATGATTATCAAAATTATAACACACTTCCCCTGCCTCCAACACACCCAAATAAAATTTAAAATGTCAGTATACCCATGCTTTAATGCCCTGGGGTTAACTCTCTCTAGCAGAATCATTATCTCAATTGCATAATTTGTGAAGGCTCAGTGATTTCATCAGTATAAGGAACTCCCTGTGTGGGCAACCCCTACAGCAATATAGATTGCAATTGGTATATGACTTGATAGATAAATTCTAGGGACTTGCGTAAGGCCCAAAGAGGTGCACTAGCTAGCCCAGGGTCACAGGCTAGGAACTAAATGTGAGGCCAGGACTTCGTGACTCTAAGCCCAGAACCATAGCCACTACTTCCCTCACAGTATTATGAGTACAGTGGTTACTAAGACAGTTCTATTACAGGTATTTTAGCTTAACGCAAGAGTTGAGACTTTTTTTTTTCCTGTGATCTCAGGCTCTGTGGTGCAGAAATGAAGTGTTTCCATTAATTCCTTCAAAAAACATAAAAGAAAAGAGCAAAGCAATCTACTGCTCTGAAATTTCTCTCTCAATCATTCTGTGTGTATGTGTTTCTCTGTCTCTCTGTTTATATCTATCCATCTGTCTCTATTTATGTCTCTTGCTGTCTCTCTGTATTTGTCTGTCTCTGTATCTGTCCATCTCTGTCTGTCTCTTCCTCCATCCTGTCCCCCTACCTCAATTTAGCCCATTGGCCCAGAGGTATAATTAAGGAGGGATGGTAGTTTACATTTAGCATGAAATAGCACAGAGGACAGTCTGACCTTGGGTCACTAACACTAGAATTTGAGGCAGCAGATTGTGCTTCAGCAAATGACACTGGGTGTAGTGTCATGCAGCACAAGCAGTGGAGAACCATGAGGTGAGTAAGTCAAGTTTAGTAGTTGCCTTAGGAAGAAGGGCCACTTTCCACAAGTTTCAAAACCCTGGAACAAAGTTTTCATTTTGGGCTCTGAGATAGCCTTAATTACAATAAGCAAATTCATCCAGTGCCAGATGGATGGATGGATGAATGGATAGATGGGTGGATAGATAGATAGATAGATAGATAGATAGATAGATAGATAGATAGATAGATAGATAGATAGATAGATAGATAATCATTTTATTGAAAGTGACTTCCCAGGCATTATTTTTTTTCCATTTTGGGGGGTCCCCCTCCCAAAGAAAATTATGTACAGAGGTTGAAATTAGATTTCACTATAGAGGATTTATAATCAACCTAATATAATCATTTCAATTAAACATGGGAGCAAACTTGTTACAGAAGTTATCTTTCAGCCAACTCAATTGTTTTTATATTGTAAACGAATGTATTATTATTACTATTCCACTCATTTTGGTTTCCCATTGGTAACTTTAAATAGTAGGAATAGAAATAGAAAAACTACATTTTCAAAAGCCATCTTTTTTTTTTATTATTGCAGGGACATTTTCTCTAAGTTCTGACAATTCATTTTGCCAGCTCACTAATTCTAAATGTGAAATCAAAACAAATGGCCAATATTCTCCCAATGCCTAGCTAAGAAGAGCCCTTGGTTTGGAATCAGCAGAAATGGGGTTGAATATTATTGCATGATAATAAAGGCATATAGTGCTCCTCACTCTAACTTCACTGAGCTCCTTTAGGTTACAAGAATTAAAAAGAATTTTCTGATTATAATTCAAATAAAAGGGACAGTATAGTGGAAAGCATATATTGATGGCATCTGAGTCAAAAAGCCCTGAGTTCAAGTCCTATTCCACTCCCTTAGACGAACCCTCCATAAATTGTAAAGTAGGTACCACCCCTTGATCAAGGTAATTTCCTGATCAGAGTTCCCAATAACAATGAAATAACAGATCTAATCCAAGCTTTGCCCTCCTGCCCCACTCCAACCCCCAAAGGCGGGGGGGGGGGCACCTGAATTAGGCTAATAAATTCTAAAAGACAAAAAAGAAAAAATAATTTCAAAAGGAAGACTTTAAAAATGTTTGAGGGCTTCTCTCCTTAACTTGCTGGATGTGTCCAAACTTCAAAACCCCATTTGAGGTTTTTTTGACAAAGATACTGGAGTGGTTTGCCATTTCCTTCTCCAGCTCATTTTACAGATGAGGAAACTGAGTTAAATGATTTGCCCAGGGTCACACAGCTAATAAGTGTCCGAGGTTAGAGGTCAGATTTGAACTCAGGAAGATCCATCTTCCTGACTCCAGGCCCAGCACTCCAATAGTACCACAAGTAGCTGTCCATTTACATCACATAAATTTGAGGTCATCACGCTAAAGAGCTGACCTACTCCCTTCCCTCCCTTCCCTCCAAGCAGCACAGTAGCCAAAGACCAGAAGATGGTAGCAGAGAGCAGCACCCAGCAGCCAGGATATCCAGTTGCTGAAATGTCCCACAACAGAGGTATCTGCCAGTAAAGATACCCATTTCCTCTAAGCAGAGGTATGTCAGAGAATAAAAAGCATCAGAGTCTCTTAGCAAAGAAAGAAACTTTCCCTCTGGTACCACCTAAGGATTTTAATTAGTAGCTCTGAAGTACTAGAAGCATGAATTAGCCAAGATACATTTGTGTGCCCTGTCCACATGTAATCCCACAGTCTATTCCACAATGTGTTTCACTTCTTTTCCTCAGCTATATCCATATTCCTACCTACAAATACTCCTCCCAGATGTTCAGATGGTACAGAAGCTAGGGCTAAAGCAGATATTTCTTTGGCTGACTATGAGACACACTAGGTCCACTTTCTTGGGTATAAATAAATCCTGGCCTATAGAGCTAAAAGGGAATGCTCAGTTAGCTTTATGGCAGGGCCCACCATGAAAACATCCCCATGAGCAGTAACAGGGCTCTAAAGCTGTTAAGTCCTTACCAATGATAAATAAAAACAGAGAAAGGTCAGCAAAAGCTTTTTTTTTTCTCCACTTACTGTAACGAAGCCTTTGACAGAAGCCCAGGAAATGTATGCCCATGGGTTTCTGATTAATTGGAGAGCAGTACACCCATGGAACCAATTTACAAGTGATTTGCAGGCATGCTGGCATTACTGAAATAAACGCACCATTACAATGATTTATGCTACTCGTCCCAACACAAATGATAAAGTGAAATTTACAATCCTTAATTACCAGCATGAAAAATGGGGAGGGGGAGAAAGAAAGCAAAGATTGGCAATTTGCAAATGTGTCAGTAAGGCGTGATAGGCACATCCATTGGCTTTATTTATTTTTTAAGTATGACCATAAGATCTGTAAGGAGAAGAAATACAGGTATCTGGAGTTAGCATCAAATCCCAAAACTGTTTAAGGCAAATTCACTTGGTAGTGGGGAAGATCTCAGAGAAAGACTGACCTTGGAGTTCTTGTTCTTGGATCTATATGTTCTGATATCTGGAGTAACCCAGGGAATTTTTCTACAACTTCCTCTTATTGAAGAAATAGTGATTTGTCAATTCCACAAAGCAATTAATGGGGGGAGGAAGTAGGGTGGGGCTATGTCAAGGAGAAAGTCACTTGTTTTACCTCTTTTTTTTTTTTTTTGGCAGGACAATGAGGGCTAAGTGACTTGCCCAGGGTCACACAGCTAGTAAGTGTCAAGTATCTGAGGTCATATTTGAACTCAGGTCCTCCTGGATCCAGGGATGGTGCTTTATCCACTGTGCCACCTAGCTGCCCCCTAACTCTTTATTCTTGATAACTAGATGCTAGGCAGAGTTATTTCTACCTGCTGAAGAGATAGAAGAGTTGTCAGTGGACTCTGCAAGACTTGAGGCAGGGGGCAGCTAGGTGGCATAGTGGATAAAGCACCGGCCCTGGATTCAGGAGTTCCTGAGTTCAAATCCAGCCTCAGACACTTGACACTTACTAGCTGTGTGACCCTGGGCAAGTCACTTAACCCCCATTGCCCTAACCCCCCCCCAAAAAAAAACCAAAAAAAAACCCTTGAGGCAAAACCCTCATTTTTCTATTCTAATTACGACTCCAAGTATGATGCATTGTTTTCCCTTGGTGAGGTTGGGTGAAAGTGGGGAAAGAAAGGATACTAATCTTCCCAAATCATCATCTCCTACATTTAAACTTTATATGTTGTGGGGCAGCTGGGTGTAGCAGTAGATAAAGCACCAGCCCTGGATTCAGGAGGACCTGAGTTCAAATCCAGCCTCAGACACTTGACACTTACTAGTTGTGTGACCCTGGGCAAGTCACTTAACCCTCATGGCCCCACAAAAAACAAACACAATAAAACACACTCAAAAAAAACCTTTAGATGTTGGTATATGTGATTCTTAAAACAATTAATAAAAATTTAGTAAGAGGTATAAAAGGAAATGGCGGGACAACTCACAGCTTGGTTTAAAATTCTGATCCTACCACATTATTTGTGTGATCACGAAGAAATAACTGAACCACTCTGAGTCTATTTCATCATCCATATAATGGGGATAATAATGGAGATAATAATACCTGTAACACCTATTTCCAGTGCTTATCATAAAACTCAGATGCTCTAATACAGGGTATCCCCAAAATCTTAGTGCAGTTTAGCCTAATAAAGCTCAAACTGTACATGCAAAGTCCTCTGAGGCTTTAAAGTACTATATAAATGTCCATTTTTATGATGATTATGCCATAATGCTATGATCTGATTCCTACATTACATTTAAAAAACAGCTATGTGTATACTTTTAAAAAAATTAAAGCTCTATATGAATTCCTATTATCATTATTGGGGGTGGTTCATATAGATAGATGGGTTGAATAAGAACTCAATGAATGACTAGACCCAGAGTGGTGATGGATCAATATCAACCTTGAGGGAGGACTTCAGAAGAATACCCCAGGGCTCTCTGATAGGCCCTGTTCTATTTGAGATTTTGTCAATAACTTGAATAAAAGCTTACATGGCATGCTTTTCAAATGTGCAAATGTCACAAACCTTGGAGGGAAAACTAATACATCAGATGAGAAGATTAAAATTCCAAGAAAACCTGACAGGCTGGCACATTGGACCAAATTTAATAAGAGAAAATATAATAGAGAAAATATAAAGCCCTATACTCAGGCTCAGGGTAGGAAAGGTGTGACTATACAGCTTATGTGAAAAGGACCTGGGGAAGCCATTCTGGGAAGCAATTTAGAAATATGACCAAAAAAATCACCTTTAAACAGTAATACCACTAGTAGGCCTCTACCCCAAAGAGATCAAAGAGGAAAAAAGTACAAAAATATTTATAGCATCTCTTTTATTGTACAAAAATCTGGAAACAAAAAGGTTGCCCATCAATTGGAGAGTGGCTGAACAAGTTGTGTCATGGGAATATAATGGAATATTATTATATCATAAGAAATGACAGAAGTGGAATAGGCTGCCCTTTTTCCTGGTTGAAATAATAATCACAATATAGCGTTTTAAAGTTTTCATGTTTCACATACAGTTGTCTTTCATCTGAGCAATAAAGTAGATACTGCAGGTATTAGTATCTCCATTTTTATGGGTGCAAAAACTGAGATACAGAGAGGTTAAATGATTTTTCCATGGTTACACACTACTGTCAGAAGTAGGCTTTGAACCTACATTTTATTAATTCTAGGTCCAAAACATGATCTGCTCTACCAAGCTGCCTTTATACCATGTTATCTCTGAAGAAAATTTCACCCAAGATTATGCAAAAAAAAAAATACTTTAAAATCTTTGGAAAGGAAATATAGCAAATCCAGCCTCTCAAACTTACTAATTATGTGAGCACAGACAAGTCACTGTTTTTTCTTTAAGTCTCAGTTTCTAATTCTGTAAAATAGGCATAATAATACCTATATAAAGTACCAGGGCATGGAGCCAAGATGGTGGAGGAAAGACATTAAACACACAGAGCTCCTGATACAATCACCCCAAAAACAGCAATAAAAGAACCCCTGGAGCAGAAAAACACACAAAAATATGGGCTGAGATTATTCTCCGGCTATAGATAGATTTCAGGGGGGCATGCTGTGCCATGAGTAAAGTCTAACCCCGCAATCACGCCATCAGACACACCAGACACACTGCCAAAGGAATTTACCCCAAAACCTCTGAATCAGCTACAGCACCACTGTCTTCTAGAACTGAGCATTCAGTTGGGTGAGAGGGCTGAATGGCTGGCCAGGGAGAAAGTGCAGGGTTACCAGCAGGACAGGGGGAGGAATCAGCTGTCCCACCCCAGCAGGGATCCAGGAAGAAATCCTGAGCTGTGGGAGGCCCAGGTTGGGGAGGGGCGCAGGCTCATCGAAGCTAAGAACCACACCACAGAAAGCTTTGCTGGTTGGTTGTTTATTAAGTAGGCTTGAGGTTATCTCTGGACCAAAGAACAGGCCAGATGAGAGTAAAACCTGCCCACCCTCAAACCAAAATACCTGGAATCCTCTGAATCTGGGAACAGGAGTGGAGCTGAGAAGCAGCCCTACCCCCACCCTCAGTGGAGAGTTTAAAATCAAGTAAAAGATGAGCAAGCAAAGAAAGTTCAGAATTATAGAAAGCTTCTTCAGTGATAAGGAAGATCAAGGTACAGCCTCAGATGAAGAAATCAACCACAGGGCTCCTACATCCAAAGCTTCCAAGAAAAATATTAATTGGTCTCAGGCCATGGAAGCTGTCAAAAGGGACTTTGAAGAGAAAGTAGGAGAGATAGAAGGAAGATGTAGAGAGAAGGAGGAAAGAATGGAAAGAGAACTGAGAGCGATGCAACAAAGTCATGAGAAAAAAGTCAACAGTTTGAAAAGCCAAATGGAAAAGGAGATTAAAAAACTGTCTGATGGGGGCAGCTAGGTGGCATAGTGGATAGAGCACCGGCCCTGGATTCAGGAGGACCTGAGTTCAAATCCGGCCTCAGACACTTAACACTTACTAGCTGTGTGACCCTGGGCAAGTCACTTAACCCCAATTGCCTCACTAAAAAAAAACAACTGTCTGATGAAAATAATTGCCTAAGAATTAGGACTGAACAAATGGAAGCTAGTAACCTTATAAGAAACCAAAACACGGTAAAGCAAATCCAATTGAATGAAAAAATAGAAGGCAATGTGAAATATCTCCTTGGAAAAACAGTTGACCTGAAAAACAAATCCAGGAGAGATAATTTGAAAATCATTGGGCTACCTGACACCATCCTCCAAGAGATTGTGAGGGGAAATTGCCCTGATATTCTAGAAGCAGAAGCTAAAATAGGAATTGAAAGAATCCACCAATCATCTCCTGAAAGAGATCCCAAAAGGAAAACCTCCAGGAATATTATAGCTGAATTCCAGAACTCCCAGGTCAAGGAGAAAATATTGCAAGCAGCTAGAAAAAAGGAATTCAAATACTGTGGAGCTCTAATAAGGATAAAGCAAGATCTAGCAGCTTCTATATTAAAGGACTGGAGGGCATGGAATATGATATCCCAGAGTACAAAGGAACTGGGACTACAGCCAAAAATCACGTACCCAGCAAAACTCTGTATTATCTTTCAGAGGAAAAAATGGGATTTCAATGAAAAAGAGGACTTTCAGGCATTTGTGATGAAAAGACCTGAACTGAATAGAAAATTTGACATTCAAATACAAGACCCTGGAGAATCATAAAAAGGTAAACAGGAAAAAGAAATGAGGGACATTAAAAGGTTAAACTGTTTACAGTCATACATGAGAAAATAATACTTACAACTCATAAGAATTTTTTCAGCAAAGAATACACAGAGGACAAAGGTCTGAACTGAATATGAAGGGATGGTATTTGTAAAGCATTTATTTTGTGTGTATCCTTGTTCTTTGTGGAGCAAGCAAGGTGGCTTGTCTGGTGTCTGGGGCCGGATTTGGGCTCTGGGCCTCCTGGGCCCAGGGCTGGTGCTTTGTCCACTGTGCCACCTAGTTAACCCACAATGACATCTTTAAAATAGGGTTGAGGGGTAGGAGGAATAGACTAGGGGAGAAGGGAGGGAAGAGGTGGAATGGGGAGAGGTAGCTCACATGAAGGAAACAAGACAAAAGCCTATGGAGGGGAGGGGAAGTGGGGGAGTGAGTGAACCTCACTATCATCAGAATTGGCTCAAAGAGGGAATAACAGACATATTCAAGTGGTGATAGTAATATATTTTTGCCCTGAGGAAAAGGGGGAGGAGAAGGATATGGGGGGGGGGAAGAGGGGAAGGAGGGAAGGGAGGTTGGGGGAGGGAGCTGTAAAAAGCAAAACACTTTAGAGGAAAGTGAAGATGTTCGGCATAACACCACAAGTATGACATACATTAAATTGTTTGATTTCATAGGGAGAGTTGAGGAAGGAGGGAGGAAGAAAAATTTAGAAAACAGAATTAGCTCAAAGGCCTTAGTCTCATCAGAGTGGGCTCAAGGAGGAAATCACACACACACACACACACACACACACACACACACACACACACACACACACACACAAAAAAAAAAAATTGGGAAGAGTAATCTATTTAACCCCACAGGAAAATAGGAGGGGAAGAGGATAAGGAGGGAAGGGTGAATGAAGGGAAGGTAGAGCAGGGGTAGGGGCAGTCAGTAGCAAAACACTTTTGAGGAGGATTAGGGCAAAATAAGATAGAAAATAGTGTTAATATCATTGGAAGGGAATGGGATGGAGGGAAATAGTTATGATGATTGACTACAATGTCAAAACTTATGGTACCTACTCTGCTGGGCTATTGTGAAGAAAATTCTCTGTCAAGTTCAAGGTACTATATAAAAATTACGATGAACAGGATGCTATCAGAAAAACCTGGAAAGACCCACATGAACTGAAGCAGAGAGAAATGTACCATATACAAAATAACAGCATTAGTGTAAGATGATCTGCTGGGAAGCATGTGGTTATTTTCAGCAAGGCAATGATCCAATATAACTCTGAAGAACTTAGGAAAATTGCAGTCCATCTATAGAAAAAGAACTGATGGTATCTGAAAACAGACTGAAATATATATTTTTTGACAATTCCTTAATCTGTAGTTTTGTTTTTATATTTTCTCTCACAACCTAGATAATTTAGAATTGTTTGCCATGACTACTCATATATAATTTATGTTGAATTGTATGAGTTCTTGGGGTGGGGTGGGAGGGGAGGGAGGAAGAGAAGTTGGAACACAAAGTTTTTTTAAAAATTGATGTCAAAATTTGCTTTTGCATGTAATTTGGAAAATAAAAGTCTAAAAAAAAAAGAAAAAAAAAGAAAGTACATCACAGGCTTTCTATGATAATCTGCATACATGATGCTTTGCAAATTTTAAAAGGGAGGCAGAAAGAATAGAATGATAAACTTAAAATAAAAGACTCCCTCCAAAATTTACTGAGAAGCCAAATGCAAGTCACAGCCTCTGAACTTGTTTTCTTATCTGTAAAATGACAAAATGTATGTATGTGTGTATATCCTACTTCAAAGGATTTTATTAGAATCAAGATTTTAAATCACCCAAAAGTCAATGGAGAGATACAATATACATATGTCACTTATAGTACATTACAAATAGTTAATTACAAACAGAAAAAAAGACACAAAAGATCAAATTCATAGACAGTGGAGAATGAAGTGGGGGCCAGCCTCCATATAATGTTGAGACATAGAGGAAATTCCCCAGACTATCAGGTGTACCCCTCCAGCCCATGCCGTGGAATGTTTATTATTGCAGGACATGGATAAGAGTCATCTTGGAAAAAATTAAAAATTTAAAAATAAAAATTAATTTTTTAAAAAAAGAGTCATCTTTAATGGGCAGGAGCTGCACTGGTGAAGAGAATATCCACATGGATGAAATCACAAACACATTAAAGTTTTGAAATACTAAGTAAGAAGAGATTCACATTCCATGTGCCACTTGTACTTTTAAGTCAACTATCTTTTTTAACTAGGAAATGGTCTTATCAGGTGACTTTCTTTTCATTTTTCATTTTCCATTCACTTTGAAAATCCTCATCACATTTCTCTATGATATCCTTACATCCTTCATAAATTTAAATGGCAAATGTAATTATTTAAAGCAGCTCACCTCACCCCATTGTATCACAAGCCTTCTCTTGGTTCAGGTTTGTTAGATAAGTCAATGAATGATCTAGCACCATTAATGTGTTTCACTATTTCTCTTAAGGTTACAGACAGTCTGCTCTCTTTCTCTTTTTGATTGCCTAGTTTGGGGTCCTCTGAAGCATCCTGCCAGCTACCTTGCAATCAAGTGTCTAACGAATACTTTAAAGGCTGAGTTCAATAGTGTTAAAAGCCTATGATTCTTAGAGTCCCTATTTTCTACCTCCTTAAACAAAATAGTCAATAGCCCTTCTGTCATGTACTTTATCATTCTCCTTTCCCCAGTGCTTCACAAAAAAAAGTCTGCCAAAGACTTGCTTAAGGCTCCTGTGAATCATTTACAACAATCACTGATGAATCTAGCTTTCCCTTCCATTGCTATTCTGAATTCAGTTATTCTCCATTTGCCAAGGAGTTATTTTTGCTTCAAAAAATCCTTTTCTCAGAATTTTTATTTCCACTGCTATCAAATAGTTGCCAAATCCTCTCACTTTGTCTTCTTTCATCCATTCTATCTTTTCCATTTCCACTGCCTCTACATTGTGATTGTCCTCAGAAGGAATAATAATCTTGTCTGGGTTAGTATAATAGCCTTCTCTTCTCTGCCTGTCTCTGGCCTTTTCCTCATACCAATCCATATCACACATGATGGGGATAGCAACTGGGATTATAATTTCATTGGTATAAAGGAGTCTTAGAGAGCTGCCTAGTACAAAGAGTGATTAACAACTTGTTTGAAGTCACAGAAACAACACTGGTCAAGTCTAGTCAAGGGGCAGACACTGTCCTAAGTGCTGGGGATACAAAGAAAGACAAAAACAGTCCCTGCCCTTAAAAAGCTCATAATCTAGTGGGGGAGACAACATGATAACAACTATATACCAATAAAATATAGACAGGATGAATTGAAGATAATCACTGAGGGAAGGTACTAACATTAAGGGTAACCAGGAAAGTCTTTTTACAGAAGATGAGATTTTAGCTGAGAAGCCAGAAATTAGAAACAGGGAGGGAGAGAATTCCAAGCATAGGGACCAGCTAGTGAAAGTTCAGGTCGGAAACGACCTTGATTTGCTTATCATCTCCAAAGGCAGAGCTGTTACTCAGTTGTGTTTGACTTTTCGTGACCCCATTTCAGGTTGTCTTGGCAAAGATAATGGAATGATTTGCCATTTCCTTCTGCAGCTAATTTTGCAGTTAAAGCAAACAGGGTTAAGTGACTTGAGGCCAGATTTGAACTCAGGAAGATGAATCTTCCTGACTCCAGTCTGTGCACTCTATCCACTGTGCTACCTAGCAGAGGCTTCCCCATTAACAGGCTTCCCCATTAACGGCCTTCCAGTGTCCCAGGGTTTCTGCTATCCTTTCCCTTGCCCAAGAGAATTGAAAGAATATGTTATGCTACTTGTTCCAAGCATTTGTCCTTCTGGCCTGAATTAGAGTGGAGGTAGTAGAGATGGAAAGGACATTATAAATTTGAGAAATACTAAAGAGCTTAACTCTTAAGATTTAGTGACTGATTGGATCCAAAAGATAAGGGAGAAAGAAGAGTCAAAAATGTCACTAGCATAGTCTGGGTGACATAGTGGAATTAAAAGAAATAAAGAGTTTGTAGAAGTTGGTTTGGGGGCAGCTAGGTGGCACAGTGGATAGAGCACTGGCCCTGGATTCAGGAGGACCTGAGTTCAAATCCGACCTCAGACACTTAACACTTACTAGCTGTGTGACCCTGAGCAAGTCACTTAACCCCAATTGCCCTGCCAAAAAAAAAAAAGAATTTTTAAAGAAGTTACTTTGAAAAGAAAGTAAATAAGTTTTAAACACATTTAGAAGGTCCCATTTTCTTTCACTGAATGAGAATCAATTTGTATTTTTTAAAACCCATTACTTCTTTGTGGAAATATCAGGACAATATTCAGGACAATTCCAGATAGTTTTCTCTAGAGAGTCCAATCTTTCTTGTATTAAGCACAAAATGTGTCTCCCCAACCAGCATAGCTATTATTGCTGCTGATTGACAAATTCACCTCTGGAAGAGGAAACTCACCTTTATTTATTCTTTTGACCAAAAGAAAAAAAAAGGAGATGAAAGTAAGAGACGAATACTTAAATGCATAGATTTTCTTTTCTTTTGGAGAAAAATAAAATGTTTCTAAAATCCTAAAAGAGTGAAGCTGAATTTTTAAAAGTACAGTAATTGCAAAATATCCTTATATGGTAAAGGTTAAATCAAAATATTAATAGGTGATATTACTTTTCAAATAGGACTTACTGCAAAAGCATCGCCATCAGAGAGCAAGAGAACTAGATGTTGTCCATGCCTAGCAAACCAAAAGAAAAAACAGAGTGAGAGAATAAAGGGAGGCACTGTCATTTTTATTTGTATTTTTATTCACAACACAGCACAGTTCTTGGCACATGATAAATGTTTATTGACTTTTTACTATTGATAACACTAGCCAAATGGGATGTTTTGAAGGATATTTAATAGTAATGACCAATCTTGACCTTACAGAGGTAAGGAGAGGTACCTTCCTGCTTTCCTTGGATAGATAGGGGATAAAAGGGTCCAGAATGTAACATATCACTGGACAAGACCACTGTCAGTTGGTTTTCTCAAACAATTTTTCTTTGGTAAAAGGGAATAAATACTCATTGGGTGGAGGGCCCAAGGATAGCTGGAAAAAATAGGCAAAAACAAAAGAACATCAATAAGCATTTAAAAAATAAAAATAAATAGGATGAGTAATACAGATTTCTTCCTTTAAGGGTTTATAGAATTTAAATTCTTATGTAATATCATTCATGGTTTGCTAGTAGCTCATTCTGGAAAGACTACCATGTTGATTGGTCCTCGTTTTTGCTGATAGTTGAAGACAGATGGAAAGGTATTTACATACATATAATGCAGTGTTCTGGCTTATTCCCATTGGCCTCTGTTCTGACTATCAGCTCAAATTAAGAGACTTCAAATTAAAGGGAAGTTTAGAAATCTAAACTTCGTCTAACTTTTCAGCTCTGGCAGAAGTTAATTATAATGTAGCAAGAATCAATTTAAGGACCAGCTGTTTGGATTTATTTTAATAATGTTCAGCCCACTGTACATAATATGCTAATAAGACTACTTACAGAGTACTCAGAAGGACATGGGTGAATCAACCACAGTTTCCCTGATTTATACAATAGAATATATATTCCCTTCAGCCAATGTCAGCATCAAGTAGGTTCTTCCAACTTGTCCAATAGCTATTTGCAAAATCAGCAATAAAACTTCTTCAACTAAAATACTGGAGAAATGAATATCTTAGCAACAATAACAAACCGCATAATGTGGCATTAGATTCCCCCAAACTAAGTTATTCTTATTTTTTTTTAATTAGAGGAAAATTCACATGTCAAAGCATAAGTTCACTTATGAAATGACATACATAGATTTGGGTTTGAATCCTGCCTCTGACACTTTGTCACTCTTTGACTATGGACAAGTCATTTAACATCAGTTGGTCAATAAGCATTTATTAAGTTCCTTACTACATACCAGACACCATGCTGAGTCTCTGAGTTTTAGTTTCAGCTGTAAAATGGAGTTCATAATACTGTAACAATAACATATAAATAATTCCATAGGGTTATTGTGAGATTTAGATGGAATCACATATATAAAATGCCTTGCAAACTTTAAAGCACTAGGCAAATGGCAGCTGTTATTATCATGTAACTTCTTCAAAAGACAATGGCACTTAAAATGTCAAAGATCAGCAATAGAAACAAACAAGTTTCAAACAATGGTATGGAAATGCTTACATTCCATTTCATCCCCTTTGTTGTTGTTGTTTATTGTTGTTGTTCAGTCGTTTCAGTCCTGTCTGATCCTTTATGACCTCTTTTAGGGTTTTCTTGGCAAAGATGCTGCAGCGGTTCTGCCATTTCCTTCTCCATCTCATTTTACAGATGAGAAAACTGAGGCAAACAGGGTTAAGTGACTTGCCCAGGGTCATACAACTTGCAAGGGTTTAGGGCCAAATTTGAACCCAGGAAGACATCTTCCTGAATCTATACCAGGCACTCCATCTATGGCTCTACATATTTCATTCCCACTGACCATGATTTTAGATTTCTTCCACTGACTTATTTGTTGTTTTAATTGCCTATCTTCCATGCCAGGAACTAATAATGAGAATAATGACTGGGCAGAAATCTAAGAGAAAAAAAGCATGGAACAGTGAAAAGAGCACTGGATTTAAAATCAGAGGATCTAGGCTTAAATCCTAATTCTGCCATTTACTACCTGTAAGACCCTTGGGTGAGTCCCTATGCCTCTCTAGGACTCAATTCCTTCATCTTTAAGATGAAAGGTTTGGACTAGACAACCTTGGAAGTCCCTTTTGGCTCTAAATCTATGATCCTTTGAAAGCATTTAGCAAAAGCCTCCACTATGGACTTAGCCCTATAATGGAACATATATTTTAAAATGTGAAATGTATAATTGATGCCATTATGTAGTACATTTTATCCCTATTTATGATGGAAAAACTTCCCCCACATTTATTATTAAGCCTAAAATTGTATTGATTAGACTGATACAATTGAATTTATAATGGAGCATTCATTAATTATTGTATATCACTGATGCATATAAAGAGCAGAATAATGCTACCATTTATAGGGATTACTACATAGTTTTACACAAATCTGATTCTGTGTTTTCTATCATTTAAATGACTTATTCCAAGAAGTAGGAGGCACATTAAACAATATCTATCTAGTTCCAAAAAAAACCAGGGCTTTTTTTCTAATATATAAAGATAACCTTTGTATGATAATCCTGTAGCCATCATAGATAAAGTTAAACTTTAGATCCTTGCCTTAAGAATATAAAAAGTTGATATTATAAAACTTACCAATGACTCATATTTTGGACATTCATTACCTTTATACAAAATCTAAATAAAACATTTAGGTTGGCAGTATACGTGGTAGAGGTTTGTTTGGGGTTTTTTTTTTGTTGTTGTTGTTGTTTGTTTTTTAGTAAAGGGTACTTTTAGAATTCAAAGAAAAACTGATGCACGGTCTAATAAAGCCAATATAGCAAATTCTTATTCCTTTGTTTTCATAAACAAAAAGCATATCTTTAATCCAGAAATAATTTTTAAAAAAACATGACATACTAATACAAAGTTTAAGTCTCTTTACTCTCTGGCACTGACCAATGACAAAATGGCACATACAAATTTTATTTCCATTCTCTTCACTTGCCCAGGTATATTATGCGAAGAATCATAAAGTCAGAAGTAAAAGAAATAGGGAGACAAAAAAATAATTCACAGATGCAATAATTGGCCTTTAATAATTAATAGCAATAGATTAGGAGATAGGAAGGCTTTCAGTTTCACCTTATCCCAGAGCTTCCAGATGTCCGCTAGTATTTTATGAACCAAAATTAGAAAAACATTTATTCAGTCTTCAATGGGCTCTAGAAAGAACTTTGGTTCTAGAATCAGAGGACCAGGGTTCAAATCTACCTCTGTATACCACCCATATAACTGGAGTTAAATCATTAAATTGCCTTAGGCTTTGATTTCTGAATTTCCTTCTAGCTCTAAATCTAAGATATCACAATCACTTTCCAGATTTGAATCTAAAATGCAATGAAGATTTAAGATATAAACGATGAATGCTTCAGGCTATATATATATATATTTAGTGAGGCAATTGGGGTTAAGTGACTTGCCCAGGGTCACACAGCTAGTAAGTGTCAAGTGTCTGAGGCTGGATTTGAACTCAGGTACTCCTGACTCCAGGGCTGGTGCTCTATCCACTGCACCACCTAGCTGCCCCCAAGCTATATTTTTTAAAGCAACTATCTTAGCAAATTAAATTTTGGTTTAAGCACTAATGTCCAAAATAGCTGCTTTGAGATCAGCAGATTGCTGTTTTGTTTACTTCCCCTTAAGGGTACTTGGAAACAATTGCAAAGCACTTATATATATATGTCTTATTGTTTAGGCTTACTTCATTTTTTTGTCAAAATGTTGCTTAAATAAAGTACCAGGGAGGGCAGCTAGATGGCGCAGTGGATAGAGCACCGGCCCTGGAGTCAGGAGTACCTGAGTTCAAATCCGGCCTCAGACACTTGACACTTACTAGCTGTGTGACCCTGAGCAAGTCACTTAACCCTCATTGCCCTGCAAAAAAAAATAATAATAATAAAATAAAGTACCAGGAATCATGTCACAGGATACTATATAAATTATCTATATTTCAAATAATAAAGTGTTTCTATAAATTTAGAAATGATGATGTGGAAAATTGCATGATGCTTCCCTTTGCCATTTTTTCCACTTGAGGGACAATAAAGCAAAACAAATCAAGGAACCTAGAGGTGAGCTAAAGATTTAGAACAAGAAGGAGGGTTCTATGCTGGGGTTACTTCTAAGAAGGATTACCTCTACTCTAGTAGACTATATCTAGCACATAGTGTCTAGTATACTTCCTGGCACATAGTAGGAACTTAAATGCTTCTGGAATTGAAAACAAATGTTTGTTTAAGAGATATTTGCAATAATATGCTTTGGTGATTTATCACCAGCTGATAGGTTTATTCAACTGAAGAGCTAGTTCTAAGAAAAGTAGAGAACTCTGAAAGGAGTGAAGAAATGAGAGTGATATAAGAAAGAGAAAATCTACAAGTGAAGGTGGGAAAGAAAAGAATAACTGCAGATAACTGTGCCTAAAAAAAAAAAAAATCCATCACTGAATCTTCCTCAGGTTGTTTGCAGTAGCTCCCATTGACAAACCTGAAGAGTATCCTTTGAAATAGCACTATCACATTTAGCAATTAAGATTAGTATCGAAAAAAGATCCATTTCCCTAAAAGCCTATCAATCTTTCCATCAGTAAGCATTTATTAGGTGCCCACTATGTAGGGACTGTTGTAGGAACTGGGGGTATGAAAACCAAGACAAAAAAACCCTCCCATCAAGTAGCTGACACACCATTAGGAGAGATAATATGTACATTAATAAATAATTTTGGAGTATATATTATATCAATGTATTGTGATTTTAAAAAGGTGGGCACTAGGGACAAGGAACAAAGACTTTATGCTTAACAGAAGAAAAGGACTCTGTGAGGAAGAGGAGAGGAGGGAGGCATGTGGGATATAAATGGGAGATGGATAGCTGTGTGAAGAACAGAGAGAAGGTGAGTTTGATTGGATTGTGAAGTGTGGGAGGCGGAGGTACCTATAATGAGGCCAGAGAGATAGGTTAGAATGAGGATTTGTAGGGCTTTAAAAATTAAACAGAAGAATTTATATTTTATTCCAGAGGCGATAGAAAGCCACTGGATTTGATCGAGTCAGAAAATCAATCAGTCAAACATTTATTAAGCACTTACTTTGTGTCAGGCACTGTTGTGACCTCTGATCTCAAGTAGGTCACAGCCTAATGGTCAGACTTAAACTTGAAGGGAAATTACTTTGGGGGCAAGGTAAAAGATGGACTAAAGCAGGAAGACACAACTCAATGAGATCAATCAGGAGGTTATTGTCAATAACCCGAACAAAAAGTGATCAGGGCCTAAACTAACACTACAGTAGAAAAGGGCATCTTCATATCTGATATGCTCAACTTGACTTCCATTTGAAATCATAGCATTTCATTGAATGATCTAAAATGAACATTCAAAGAAATATCCATTTCACTAACATTCTAGGATTTTCCTAAAATATTTCTGTATATTACTTGTTATCTCAGCACTTTGTTGCACTGCCCATAGTGTTTGCCTATAAAACATTAAGCTCAGATGAGAATGTAACTAGTTGGGGCCCTCTTACAGTAGGTCAGGAGGCTTTTTTTCCTTGCAAGAATCACTTTGAGATATGTTTTCTAGGTGAGGAGCTGGTTGCCTCATTAAGAAATTTCCAAGCCTGAACTAATTCACCCCAAAACATTGTTTGCTTCCTCACACCAAAATTTTATCATCATAAAATCATAGCCATAGAGTTATATGAATCCTTAGAGGACATTTTGTCCAATGCTGTTATTTTACAGATGAAGAAATGGCAATCCAGATAAGTGAAGTGATTTGTGCAAGGTCACAAAGCTAACAAGTAGCAGAGCTAGGATTTGAATTCAGGTCCTCTGATTCCAAAGACAAAATTCTTCCCCATAAAACAGGAAGCTAGTTGAGAATTACTTTGTTTCTCTTTTATTTCAGTTTCTGAGTCCCTTTAACCAAATTTGTCATTGTGATAGCTGTAGTATATAGTTATAAATCTGGCATTATTTTTTTTAAAAAAATGATACTTAGATACCATTGTAGAAGATGTCTAATGAAATGAACCCAGAGTTAATAAAAATCACACCACGGTTAAGCCCTAAAGAAATTCGATATACTCAGAAGGTCACTCCCTTAACGGATTTGTCTAATTTCCATGCCAATCAGCATTTCAAAGTTACCATCAAGTCTGTTTTACTACAAGCAAATGCCTGAATTCTCTTACCTTGCTAGAGGGTTAAGGTAATATTACTAAATATGCATATCACTGATGCAAATTTTGTACTAGAAGAAATTTTTGGAGTCTAATGATTTTTTAAACTACTTGCAAAGCTTGCCTACAGTAGCCAAAGCACAATGAAAATATGGTGAAAGAGAACTTACGGGCAAAGTTCTACTTCCAAATATTCTTTGGTTATGCTGTTTAGAAAAAAGGCTTCCACAACTGCAAGTAAAGAACAGGAATCATGTTAAAATAAGTTTAATCCTGTTAGAACCCAGAAAGTAAATATGCAGTCTTCTCTTGCTCCAGAAGCTTTCCTGACTCCCTATTGATTCAATAATAAAATAAAAATTCCTTTGTTTGGCATTTAAAACTCTTCACAATCTGGCTCCAGGTCTACCTTAATGAGAAAAGAAAGTTTTTTCTTAAAAGTATGTTTTGATATGCATTCAGACTCCATCAGTTCTTTCTCTGGAAGTGTATAGCATTTTTCATCATAAATCCTTCAGAATTGTCTTGGATCATTGTGTTGCTGAGAATAGCTAAGTAATCCACAGTTGATCACTGTATGATACTGCTGTCACTGTTTACAATGTTATCCTGGTTCTGCTCACTTCACTTTGCATCAGTTCACGTAAGTCCAGGTTTTTCCAAAAGCATCCTGCTCATCATTTCTCATAGCACAATAGTATCCATCACAATCATATACTACAACTTTTTCAGCTATTCTCCATTTGGTGGAAATCCCCTCAGTTTCTAATTCTTTACCACAACTAAAAGAGCTGCTATAAATATTTTTTGTAGATTTAAGTCCTTTTCCATTTTGTTTTTTATTTCTTTGGGATACAGAACTAGAGGTAGTATTGCTGGGTCAGAGGGTATACAGTTTTATTGCCCTTTGGGCATAATTTCAAATTGTTCTCCAGAATTGTTAGATTAGTTCACAACTTGACCAATAGTTATTAGTGTCTCAATTTTTCCCCACCCCCTCCAACATTTGTCATTTTCCTTTTCTGTCAGATTAACCAATCTGATAGGTATGAGGTGGTATCTCAAAATTGCTTTAATTTGCCTTTCTCTAATTGATAGTGATTTAGAGCATTTTTTTTCATATGACTATAGATAGCTTTGATCACTTCATCTGAAAATTGCTTGTTCGTGTACTTTGACTATTTATCTACTGGGGAATGACTTGTATTCTTATAAATATGACTGCATTTTCTATATATTTGAGAAATGAGGCCTTTATCAGATTAAAATTGTAAAAATGTTTTCTATTACAATTGCTTTGTATTTCCCTCCATTCTATTTTCCCACCTGTTTATCCTGCTTTCTCTCTCCCTTCACGCTTTCCATCATCAAAACTGTTTTGCTTCTGACTACAGCCTCCCCCAATCTGCACTCCCTTCTATAATTCCCCCTTCTTTTATTCCTTTCCTCTCTTACTTTCCTTTAGGATAAAATAGATTTCTATAGCCAAGTGAGTGTGTATGTAATTCCCTTTTTCAGCCAATTCCAATGAAAGTAAAGTTTAAGCTCTCCCCACAACCACACACACAAATGTATCTCCCATCTCTTCTTTCACTCTAAGAACTCTTTTGTGCCTCTTTTATGTGAGAAAATCTACCCCATTCTGCCTCTCTCTTCCCCCTTTCCCAGGGCATTTCTCTTTTTTGTCCCTTAATATGTTTTTAGATATCATCCCCTCATACTCAACTCATACCTGTCTATTTATACTCTTTCTAACTGTCCTAATAATGAAAAGGTATTAGGAATTACAAGTATCATTTTCCCATGTAGAAATGTAAACAGTTTAACCTTATTGAAACCATTTTGAATTATTTCTTTCTGGCTACTTGCAGTATTTTCTACTTGACATGAGAGCTTTGGAATTTGGCCATAATATTCCTCAGACTTTTCAGTTTAGGATCTCTTTTGGGGAGTGATCAGCAGATTCTTTCAATTTCTGTTTTACTTGTTGTTTCTAGAATATCAGGGCAGTTTTCCTTGATAATTTCTTAAAAGATGATGTCTATGATCTTTTTTTATCATGGATTTCATGTAGTACAATAATTTTTAATGATTTCTCCTCAATCTATTTTCCAGGAGAGTTTTTTCCCATGAGATTTTTCACATTTTCTTCTATTATTTTATACTTTTGATTTTGTTTTAATATTTCTTGATATCTCATAAAGTCATTAGCTTCTACTTGTCTAATTATATTTTTAAGGAATTATTTTCTTTCTTTGAGCTTCTGTACCCCCTTTTCATTTGATCCTACTTTTTAAAGAATTCTTTCCTTCAGTGAATTTTTGTACCTATTTTTCCATGGGGCAAATTTTGCTTTTTTTATCATAAAATATTTTATTATTTTCTAGTTACATATAGAGATAGTTTTCAACATTTGTTTTTATAAGATTTCTAGTTCCAATTTTTTCTCCCTCCCTCCCCCCTCCACTAGACAAAAAGCAATCTGATATAGGTTATATATGTACAATCACATTAAACATATTTCTGCATTAGTCATGTTATGAAAGAAGAATCAGAACAAAAGGAGAAAACCTCAAAAAAGAAAAAACAAAGACAAAAAAAGTAGAAACAGTAGGGTTCAATCTGCAACTAGATTCCACAATTATTTTTCTGAATGTGGAAAGCATTTTCCATCATGAGTCCTTTGGAGTTTTCTTGGACCATTGTATTACTAAGAAGAGTTGAGTCTATCACAGTTGATCATCACACAATGTTACTGTTACTGTGTACAATGTTCTCCTGGTTCTGCTAATCTCACTCAGCATCAGTTCATGTAATTCCTTCCAGGTTTCTCTGAAATCTGCTTGCTCATCATTCTTACAGCACAATAGTATTCCATTACTAAATTCTGCTTTATAAGGAGTTTTCTCATCAGTAGATTTTTGTGCCTTTTTTTTTAGCCATTTGGCCTATTCTGTTTTTCAAAGTGTTATTTTCTTCAGTATCTTTTGTATCTCCTTTACCAAGCTATTGGATATTTTTTCATGATTTCCTTGCATCATTCTCATTTCTTTTCCTAGTTTTTCCTCTTCTCATATTTGATTCTGAAAATCCTTTTGGAGCTCTTCCAGGAATTGTTTTGGGGACTGAGACCATCTCGCATTTTTCTTTGAAGCTTTGGATATAGTAGTTTTGACTTTGTTTTCTTCTTCCAAGTTTGTGTTTTTATCTTCCCTGTCACTATAGTAACTTTCTGTGGTCAGGTTGTATTGTTGTCACTGTTGTTATTGTTGTTGTTTGCTCAATTTCTTGACTTTTATTTTTATGTTAAAGTTGGGCTCTGCTCCTCAGTGGTGGAGGCACTGTCCCAAGCTTCAGGATTTTTGTGCAGCTATCTTCAGAGCTAGTGCTGGAGGTCCATAAGGTTTCCATTCTTCCAAGTTGGTATGATCTAAGGAGAGGTATGCTTACTACTCTCCTGACCTGTATTCTAGTCTCTGAGCAGCCACAAACACTTTTTTCCACCCTGGAATGGTGACCAGAGTCCCCACTCCCCTATGGCCACAAGCTCTGGTGTGCTAGTACTACTCCAGGTCCTAGGACTACTACTCAGGATTGCAATCTGATCCACAGATGGGCAATACAACAGAGTCCTGCACTCAGTGCCAGCAAAAGGACCCCTGTAATCTCCCTGTGACCAGTTGTCTGACCCCATTACCTGCTATGGGCTGAGAGCTCCAAAAGCCATAGCTGATTTAATTTTCTCCCAAAGCCTGCTGTTGGCATGCTGTGCTGGACTGCACTCCACTCACTCTGGTGCAACAGATCTTTTCTGCCAACCTTCTAAGTTGTTTTGGGCTGGAAAATTGTTTTACCCCATCCTTTTGTGGATTCTGACACTCGAGAATTCATTCTGAAGTGTTATTTAAAGTTGTTTGGAGGAGAATTTGGGAGAGCCCAGGTGAGTCTGCATTTTCTCTACCATCTTAACTTCATCTCCCACCCCAGTCAAACCCTTTTTTTTTTAAGGCAGGCAATTGGGGTTAAGTGACTTGCCCAGGGTCACACAGCTAGTAAGTGTTAAGTGTCTGAGGCCGGATTTGAACTCAGGTACTCCTGACTCCAGGGCCAGTGCTCTATCCACTGTGCCACCTAGCTGCCCCCAGTCAAACCCTTTTAAACTTGAACTCAGCACTGAATCTTTCTTCCCTTCCTCCTTCTTCCTCCTCCATGTCTTGTCCTTTTTCCTCTTTCTCTCCATCTTCATCTCCATTCCTTATTCCTCCCCCTCCTCCTGTGTCCCTTTCTCTCTCCCTTCTCTTCTCCCTTGTACTTCTTTTCTTCTTCTTCCATCTCCCTCTCCCTGCTTCTACACCTCTTACTTCCCCTCCCCCTTTCCTTTTTTCTCCCCCTTCCCTGCTTCCTCTCTTTCTATTTTACTGGGTCTGTCTCCCTGGTTGGAAGTGCAATAGCCATTCACAGGATTAGGCCCATTGCTGATCTGAACAGAAGTTTTGACCTATTCTATTTATGACCTGAATTGGTTTACCCATCCTTAGGTATCCTGCTGGCCTTTCCTTATTTCCACTCACAGAGGCTCCCTATATTGATTTTGGACTTTATGTAGACACCCGATCAGGTTGGCTCTCAAGTGATCCTTTTGAATAGCAGTGATGGAATACTATAGCTAGCCTATAAATCTCTCATTGATGAATACTGTTGGTAATTCTTCATATCCTTCTTTTATACCTTATCCATTATTAATGTTCTGAGGGTCATCAAGCAAGGTCATCTCTGTTTTTATATCTTTCAAAGAATCTCAATTAATTTTGAAGTAGGGGAGAAAGACACTTTGCAGGGAGGTACTTTGTTGAAAGAAAGTCTTTAAGGCATGTTTTCCTTTAATCAATCAAATGTCTTTCTTTAAAATAATCAACAAACAATATGCACAGTAGGATATTGTATCTTCTACATTTTTCACTCAATTGTGTGAAAATAAAGGTATGATTAATTATAGGCAAAAGCCTACTCATTTTCAACTAATATCCTCGTGTGTAAATTATTCTCATTTTTTAAAAATGGTAGAGAAAGGAAAGTAG
This sequence comes from Dromiciops gliroides, assembly GCF_019393635.1. Classification (NCBI taxonomy): domain Eukaryota; kingdom Metazoa; phylum Chordata; class Mammalia; order Microbiotheria; family Microbiotheriidae; genus Dromiciops; species Dromiciops gliroides. Next base: position 141,178,346 of record NC_057866.1, on the reverse strand, counting down.
TAAAATAGCTCAATAATTGTTTATGTTCTCTCAGCCACCTTTTACAATATTAATAGTATTCAAATTTTCCCCATCCCTTTGGCATCTTGTCTTTTTTCATATATCTTATAAATCAGTACTTATAAGCACAGATTTCTCCTATGTATACCTGATCTATTCCAAGCAAGTATTTATTAAGTACCTGCTTTGTCAATGAGTAAGTGACAATCATTTATAAGAATTTACTATGTTCCAGCAAAAATCATAGTTCATGACCCCAAGAAGTATATATTCTCATGGAGGAGAGACATGCTAATGACTGTATAGATATGATATATATATATACAAATAGAAAGCAATCTGAAAGAGAAAGCAGTAAAAGACCCTCAGAAGGTAGGCTTTGAACTGTCTTGAAGGAAGCCAGAGAAACCAAGAAGCAGAGGGAATAAAACATTATGGGCATGGGGGACAATCAGAGTAAAGTCACAGAGACAGGAGATAGAACATTATGTTTAAGGTACTGTAAAGTAGGTCCATATCACTGGATTATAGAGTGCATGAAGGGTAGTAAGGTATAACAAGTGTGGAAAGTAAGAAGGGACCAGATTACAAACAAAACTTAAATGCCAAAGAGAAGAGCTTCTATTTGATTCTGAGTAAAAAGGAGTCACTAAAATTCATGAGGCAGGGTAATATGGTCAGACTTGCACTTTAGGAAAATCACTTTGGCAGCTGAATGGAGGATAGATTAGAGTAGGGAGAGACTTGAGGCAGGGAAAACATTTAGAAGCCTCTTGCAATAGTCTAGGTGAGAGGTGATAAGTGCCTGGCTATATGAGTAGAGAAAAAGTAATGAACAAAAGATATGAAAGCAGGAATTATAAGTTTTAGCACAGGATTGGCTATGTGAGGTGAGTGAGAAGAAGGAATCAAAGATGGTGGGAAGATTGTGAGTCTCAGTAACTGGGAGGATAGTTATGCCCTCAACAGTAATAAAAGAAGGGAGAGTTTCAGGGAAAATATAATAAATTCTGTTTTGGACACATTGAATTTCAGATGCCTATGGGATTTCCAATTCATGTCCAAGAGGCAAATAGAGATTTGTAACTGTAGTTCAGGAAAGAAATGGGGGCTGGATAAATAGATCTGGAAATCACCTGATATAATAATTGATCCCATAGGAGCTGATAAGATCAGCAAGTGAAATAATTTAGAGCAAAAAGAAGTCTCAGGACAGAGCATTGGGGAATACCCTCACTTGTTGGAATGGCTACCTGGAAAGGAGGGGAGCTTCCTAGCTTCCTGGACCTCTACAACTCCACAGACAGGAGTAAGGGAATTTTTAGCAATATAGAGCTACCTGACTTCCTAGGACAATGCCACACTAAGGTGGAACCCATATAGACAATTATAACCTAATTGAAATAATTTCTCAATTATTGACATAGCCTCAGCCAACCACTCATACTCTTCCCATCCCAGTAATTCTGAATCTCTGGTTGTTGTGGGGACCAATTTTTAATTGGGGAGTGGTAGCTAAGTGGCTCGCCGCAATATTGGGGCAAGGAAGGAGACCGGCAGCCTCCCTCAAAACAGAACAAGATTTATTTTAACAAGAACAAACTTAAAAAAAACCACACACACAAACAGGATCAGTAGGATCAAGGGAAAGGAAATAAAATGGTGAAAGGGAAATTATAATACCTGAAAAAATACCACCGCCCAGGAATCAGCTGAAAATACACAACAGAATGCCTGTCACTTTCTAGCTTCCACCTAGAATGCCCAATTCTCCTCCCCCAAACCTAGAAACACCCCACACAGCCCCAGCCAATGGGATGGCTGCTCTGACAGTCACATGACTGCCCTCACTAGGCTTCCAATCATTATAATTTTGCCAGGCCCATGTAGGCATTGGCGAGTGGTGATGACTTGAGGTGCCAGAGCCCTGGCAAGGGCTACAACCAGTGGGTGGAGCACCATGCGGTTTCTGGAGCTCCAGGACAGCGCATGCATGCTGAGGCATAAACACCTCAAATAACAATTAATTCTTTACATTGTCATTATTCAAACCCTATTCTCCACTCCCCATTGACTGCTCTTTTACTCTCACCCCCTTCAAATTAACCCTCACAATGTCCCATGCTAAAGCTACCTGCCCCAGTATATTCTCTGGAGTACCTGCTCCACAAGCAACAAACTAGTGTTCAATTTAAAGCTTTTTCCTTTTTGTTTCCCTAAATTTTCATGCACTTGTCAAAACCTGGTTCCCTCCTGACAACACAGATTACCAAACCACTCTCTTTAGCACTGATCATACTTCTACTCATATCCCACCTACCCAACTCACTGGTCATGGTAGGAGAATTGGAATATTCCTTGCTCTCCATCACCACTTTGAGCCTCTCCCCTACCAGCATCCTTTAGTAACTTCTCCTCTGAGGTTTTTTCAATACATATGTGACGCCCAATCAACATTCTGGTGGTTATTTCTACCAATGTGACTATTTCTACCAGGACACAACTACAACTTCTTCAACAAGTTCAGTTCCTCATCATACATATTGATTCTCCCTCAAACACTCTAACATCCAGATTCCTCAGTTTACTCATTTATAATTACCTACTCCTCCACTCCACATCTGCTACACACAGAAAGTCATATTCTTCACTTTGCCCTCACTAACAAATGTTCTACTTCATGAACTCTGAAACTCCTTTATCTGATCATAAGTTGTAATTGCTCTACCTTGCAAGCAAGGACTGTTGTTGGTGGTGGGGTTTGGCTTGTTTGTTTGTTTGTTTTGATTTTCTTTGTATTCCCAGAGTTTAGCACAGTGCATGGCACATAAGAAAATCTTAATAAATGCTTTTGGGCTTGAATTAATTTGACAGCAGTTTCAGGTGAATGACAAGGTTAGAAGTCAAATTGTGGAGGGTTTAGAAGAGAATGAGAGGAGAAGAAGTGGAATCATTGGTTGTAGATGGGTTTTCCAGGATTTTAGCCAATATACAATGATAGCCATAGCTAATGGTAGGGTCAAATGAGGATTTTTTTATAAAGTTGGAAGATGGCATTGGTATGTTTGTATGCAGCAGAATAGGAGCCCATAGATAAGAGATTGAAAACTGAAAAGAGAGTGAGGATGCTGAAGAGAGTAATCTGCTGGCAAAGATGGAAGAGAATGGGAAGGAAAATGGATTCTTTGTGATTTGAAATGGGTGAAGGAGAAAATTATTGGGGGAGAGGGATTGTCTGAGTGATGTGAAAAAATAAAGGTGTTGAAGATACAAAAACAAAAAAACAAACAACACAATAAGGCAAAAAATTGAAATAATAAATAAATAACACATGAAATAAGACTGGTAAGGTTAATTGGAGCCAACTTGTGAAAAGCCTCCATTTGGGACCCACTGAGTTTCACATGATATCAAGTCATTCAAGTGGAGATAAGAATCTCTCTATGATTCTCTGTTGATACCCTTCCTAACCCAATCTAATCTAGATTATTTAACTCAAGTTTTGGCAGGGGTGGTTGTGACATTCATAGGAAATTTATCCCTCCTAATTTAAATAAGTATTTCTTGTATTATTTTGTATAAAGACTTAGTCTCCCTATCTCGCCCAAGTTTGAAGGGTAAGAAATACTTACAGGCCTAGTCCTATACTCAGGTTCCATAATAAGAGGCAAACTAACCCAGGTTAAAAAAATGGAACAATTCAAAACTCCTGCACTGATCATAATCGGACCATATAAATGTCACACAGTGCAGACACCTTATCAGATTACCCTAGCACAACTAAGAACTTCCAAACTCAAGAGAGCTACAAACCTCAGACTCCCTGGTATCTGGAACTATATAACAAGACTAGCCCCTGTTTTATAACAGACTAAACATAGCATAGAAATGAGAAGTTACCTACTACTTCTCTCATATATATGTGTGTGTGTGTTTGTATATGTATGTATATGTATATATACATATATATAATCACTATTTCTAGAAATAACATTTGTAAGCTTCTATGGTGACAATAAAACTTATTTATGCCTTAATTTTTCTTTTAAAGAACTCAGGGAACATTGTTGATTGCAACACAATTATGCCTGGATTGCAATCATCACTCAATAACTAAACTAAAATAGATCTATGTCTGGGACTACTGTTTCAATAGGAATTGCTAATACTATTCCTAAAAAGACTAAGGTATGGGTATTACTAATACAATATATTGCATATAGCTGAGTTTTCTAATGCACAAGCCAAGGCAAGGCCTCAAGGCTTTAGGTCATATCTTTACAGATCATTCTTTTTCCAGGAATCCCATTCGAAGAGAATGAAGGATATTTTGAAAGCCTTCAAGTCTAGGAGATCCGAGGGCATGTCGGTTTAAATCTTTATTCACACTTAATATGATTAATTTAGAGCTGTAAGGGAATTTTTGAGACATCTATCCTAACTCCTTCATGGGATCTTAGATTTATAGCTGGAAAGTACCTTTAAATTCATCTAGTCCAATCCCCTTATTTTATAGAACAGGGAACTAGGGCCCAGAGATGTTAAGGGATTTTCCCAAGGTCACACAGCTACTAAGTGGCAGAGCTAGGATTTGAACATAGGTCCTTCAGCTCCAAAGCTGGCACACTGCCTCCCACTGCCTGCATTTTATACAGGAGCAAAATGAGTCTTATAGGGGTTAAGTGACTTGCCTAAAGCCACCCAGGTAGTAAGTGGCATTACCCAATTTTGATTTCTTACCCTGCAATTACATAACCAACTCCCTTTCTGCAGAGCACACTGCTTCCCATTCACTGTCAGTCTCAACACTCAGAAAAGAAAATCTCTCACCTTCATACTCCCAGAGTCCATTAAAAGCATGGCCTGGGACACCAGGAGGTGCTGGAGGATCATCAAAGAAGGGAGCACTCACTTCCATCAGCAGTCCTTGATCCCCTGCTTTGAAGCGGAAAGTAACAGGACTATGTGTCACTGGTAGATTGTCCCAGGTGGTGACAATGCTGTATTCCAACTTTCAGCATTAGACAGAAGAACAAATACCATAGCATGGGTAAGTACAGTGTATTTTTTGCTTACCTAGTCTTGTTCAAATTAAGTGCAAATCAACATTTTCCCTAACCTCCCTAGAGTCATGATCACTCCATTAGTTTCTAAAGGATTCAGTTAATTGCAGGAAAGCTTTCTTTTTCTTTTTTTTTTTGTGCTATTTCTTCATGGCAAGAATTGTATAAAAACAATTTAGCTACAGTCTTCTCTTGGTTCTTAATTTGGTCACAGCATTAGTTATATTGTAGATATATCTAGTTCTCACCACATTATCTTATATTTTCATTCATTCCACAAGAATCTAGTGAGTGCTTAAGAAAATACCTAGAACTGTATAGATTTTTAAAAAACAAAGCAGCCTGAGTCAGAACAATAAGACGTGAAACATGACCTATGAAATTGTAAAGTAACAAAACAAGTAAGCATAGGATTAAGTGCCAAAAGGAGTGGTAAAAATAAATAAATAACTCTCCATTTATTAAATACTTGTTATACTCTGAGGTATCACCTCAAACCTATCAGAGGGGTAAATATAACAAAAATGGAATATACTGGATGTTGGAGTGGATGTAGGAAAGCTGGGATGCTAATTCACTGTTGGTGAAGTTGTGAAAAGATCCCACCATTCTGGAAAGCAATTTCGAACTATGCCCAAAGAGATGTAGAACTGTGTATACCCTTTGATCCAGCAATACCCCTGCAAGGTTTATATCCCAAAGACATCCCCAAAAAGAGAAAAAAGACCTGTTTATACAAAAATATTTATAGCAGCTCTTTTTGTGGTGGCTAAGAATTGGAAATCAAAGCCCATCAAGGGGAATGGCTAAACAAACCATGGTCTGTGCTGGTGATGGAATATTATTGTGCTATAAGAGACGACAAGCAGGATGAGTTCAGAAAGGCCTGGAAAGATATGTATGAACGGATGTATAGTGAAGTGAGCAGAACCAAGAGAACATTGTACACAGAGATAGCAATATTGTTTGATGAAGAACTGTGTTTGACTTGAGTATTCCCAACAATACAATGATCTAAGACAATCCCAAAGGATTATAACAATTAGAATTATGCCACCTGCTGGAGAGCTACTGTACGAAAGCTCCACCATGAAGAGAAGGTGCCTGAGGGCAAGTCATGTGGCTTTTCTTTGGCAAGGAAGTGATGTTTGCTTGTGGGATGAAGAAGGGGCGAGGCTGGCTCTCTTGTTCTCTTTCCTCAGGTCTCTGGTGGAGAGCGGAGCTAGAAATGTGCTCTCCCTTTAATAGATAGATGAATCTAGGTTTTTCTCTCTCTCTTCACCAAATTCTTATTCTCCTTAATAAATGCTTAAAAGTCTAACTCTTGCTAAAGCTTATAATTTATTGGCGACCACTCATTAGATATTTTAGACAGACAAGCTAGAATTTTAGCCCCTTACAGGACTAATGATGAAGCATACTATCCACCTCCAAAGAAAGAACTGATATTGACAGAACAGACTTAAGCAGGCAATTTTTCATTTTCTTTCATTTTTTTCTTTTATCCCAGTTTTCTTGTACAAAATGACAAATATGGTAATGTTTTACATAATCATACATGTATAACCCGTATCTGATAGCTTGCTGCCTCAGGGAAGGGGGAAGGGAGGGAAGGAGGAATAAAAATTGGAACTCAAAACTATAAATAAAAATGTTTATTACATTTTTTTAAAAATAAAAAGTATACAACACTTGTTATGTGCTAGGTCCTGGGGATATAGAAATGAGATCACTGTCCTCAAGAAACTTACATTCTTAGAGTTTGCAATAGATAATAATAAATTAGCTGAGAGTATTGTCAATTAAGGGGATCAGGAAAGACTACAGAAGAAAGAGTAGATGAGGGAAACCTTGAAGGACTTAATTCTTTCAGCTCTGGAACTCCCAACCTGGAAATTCGGCATTATGGAGTTCTCAGAAGCAATCCATCAATAAGTATTTGTTAATTAAGCACCAATGTGCCAAGCATATCCTTTGTACTAAGTGCTCAGGATACAAAGAAAGACAAAAAAAAAGTATCTGTTCTCACAGAGTTTGCAGTCTAATGGGACGACAACATACGAATGAGATGTACAAACAGAATGTGCACAGAATAAATTGGAGATAATTAACAGGAAGAAGATTCTAGCATTATGGGGGTTGCGGGAAATTTTCTGTGAAGGGCTGTGAAGGAAGCCAGAAGGTAGAAATGAGAAGAAAGAAAGAATTCTGGGCATGGTGAGCAGTCAGTGAAAATGCTGAGTTGGAAAATGGACTGTCTTCTTCAAGGAACAGCAAAGAGGTCAGTGCTATTGGATCAAAGGGGTGTGTGTGTGTGTGTAGAGGTGGGGACATGGTATAAGAAGACTAGAAAAGGAACAGGGACCACATTTTGAAGGGCTTTGAATGCCAAACAGAGAATTTTGTATCTGATTCTGGAGATAATAGGGAGTCACTGGAGTTTATTGAATTGGGGCAGTTGATGTGGTTAGATATGTGTTTAGAATGATCACTTTCACAGCTAAATCGAAAATAAACTGGAGTGGGGAGATACTTGAAGCATGAAGTGGTTGTTCAATTGTTTTTCAGTTGTGTCAAACTCTTGGGGGTTTTTTTGGTTTTGCAGGGCTATGGGGGTTAAGTGACTTGCCCAGGGTCACACAGCTAGTAAGTGTCAAGTGTCTGAGGCCAGATTTGAACTCAGGTACTTCTGAATCCAGGGCCGGTGATTTATCCACTGTGCCACCTAGCTGCCCCTGTGTCAAGCTCTTCATGATACCATTTGGGGTTTTCTTGGTAAAGATACTAGAGTGGTTTGCCATTTCCTTCTCAAGCTCATTTTACAAATGAGGAACCTGAGGCAAATGGGGTTAAGTGACTTGCCCAGGCTCACAAAGCTAGTAGGTGTCTGAGATCAGATTTGAACTCAGAGAAATGAGTCTTCCCGACTGCAGGCCCAGCAATCTATCCACTGCAAGGAGACCAACAAGTTATTGCAATATTCCAGGTATGAGGTGACGAGGGCCGGTATCATGGTGATGGCAGTATCAACAGGAAGAAGAAAGCATATATATGTTATAAAATATTTGAAGGCAAAATTGTCAGGATTTGCCAAAAGATTGGATGGGGAGAATAGTTAATAAGAGAAATTTATGGGTCTAGGATGATGCCAAAATTGTTAAGCTAGGTGACTGAAAGGATAGTGGTACCCTTAACAATAATAAAGAAATTAGGGAAAGGAGAGAGTTTGAGAAAATAATAAGTTCAGTTTTTTGACATCCAGCTTGAGGCAGCCAATAAGCATAAACAGCTGGAGATGCAGGGCAGCTAGGTGGCACAGTAGATAAAGCACTGGCCCTGGATTCAGGAGAACCTGAGTTCAAATCCAACTTCAGACACTTGACACTTACTAGCTGTGTGACCCTAGGCAAGTCACTTAAACCTAATTGCCTGGTCACCCTCAAAAAAAAAAAAAACCACAGTTGGAGATGTAAGATCGGTGGTCAGGAGAGAGCTTAGGATTCAATAAGCAGATTTAAGAATCATCAGTACAGAAACAATTGAATCAATTGGAGCTAATGAATAAAGATCCAGCAAAAGAAACTGAGAAGGAATGGTTAGATAGGTAAGAGGAGAATCAGGATAGAGTAGGGTCATGAAAACCTAGAAAGAAGAAAGTACCAAGGAAAATAGGGTCTATTGTAAGCTCCTCTTCTCTTCTCTTCTCTTCTCTTCTCTTCTCTTCTCTTCTCTTCTCTTCTCTTCTCTTCTCTTCTCTTCTCTTCTCTTCTCTTCTCTTCTCTTCTCTTCTCTTCTCTTCTCTTCTATCTCCAGGTGAAATAATCAGTTCCTATAAGTTCAATTTTTATCTCTAAACAGACAATATCTAAATTACAAATCTAGCCTAATCTTTCTCCTAAGCTTCAGTTCCATATTATTAACTTCCTACAGGGTATCTCTACTCCTGACTTAATAAATGTGCTTTGAATCAAATTCCTAACATTTACATGGTGCAAAATTCTAGTTCTGCTACTTAATTATTCCTGTGTGATCTTAGCCAAGTTATTTCACCTTCTGGACCCGAGTTTTTTCATCTGTAAAATGAAGGTGTTGAACTGTATGATCCAGAAGTCCCATCCAGCTAGCTGTAGGGCCTATAATGACTAGATATGGATAAAACCTACTGTCTTTTAAATTTGTTAAATTCTCATAGAATTTGACCCACAAAAAGTAAAACATTCATTACCATTTTTTAAAGGTCCACTGAGTCATCAATTCTTACTCACCTGCTAATGAGAGTATTGTCTCAACCTCTACAAAGTGCCAAAAATAATGTATAGGATCTTGAACTTGAAGTCAAAAACATCTAGGTTCAAAGATTACCTCTGACACTAGCTGTGAGACCTTGGGCAAGTCACTTGACCTCTCTGTGTCTGTTTTTTCCTCTGTAAAAGATAAAGGAGGAGTTTGGCTTGATGGTCCCTTTCAAGTCAAGGTAACAAGCATTTATTCATCACCTGCTATGTGTTGGGTCTTGTGCTAAGTGCTAGGGATACAAAGAAAGACAAAAAATAGTTCCTGTTCTCAAGGAGCTTGGTTTAATGGGGGAAATAACATGAAAACAACTAAAAGAAAGGCTAAGGAGGATCAGGAAAGTCTTCTTGCAGAAGATGAGACTTTAGCTGAGACTTAGAATAAATCCAGGGAAACCAGGAAATAAAAATGAGGAGAAAGAGAGTACTAGGCATGAGGGATAGCCAGTGAAAATGCCCAGAGTCAAAAGATAAAGTATATTGTTCAAAGAATAGCAAGACCACTGTCCCTAGATTAAAGAGTATGTGGATTCTAGTACATGTAGTTGGTTCGTAGAAAGGGAAAGTTTACATAAACACTACTCGATCCCTAATTACAAGTATGTAAGACTTTATTGATATATCTACTAATCAAAATGATAATGAACTAAAGGTACAAATCCTACATCAATACTTCAATGTATTTTTATCTTATGAGTCTGAGAATTCCTTATATAAGTATAAATCACTAAATAATAATAATAGTTAGCATTTATATAGAGCTTACTATATTCCAGGCACTTCACAATTATTACCTCATTTGAACCTGACAACAAACCCAAGAGGTAGGTACTACTATTATCACCATTTTACAGATGAGGAAACTGAGACAAAGAGTTTAAGTGATTTGCCCATGGTCACACAGCTAGTAAAAGTCTGTCTGGATTTGAACTGAGGTCTTCCTAACTCCAGGACCAGTGCTTTGTCCATTGCAACACCTAAGTACCTTCTTTGTCTTCATCTTTTATGATTTTCCTTCATCAGTGACCCACCCAAAATTCATGGACCATCCTCTGGTTGTTTTAATATCATGGAGCCAATCATTTTAGGGCTATAAGGTAGATGGAAGAAGATTATGGGATCAGCAATTTCAAAAAAGCCAATGGGTTACTTAATGTGAAAAAGAAAAGTGTCTCAATCTAGTAGTCAATTTATTGAAAATTACAACTAAAAAGCACACCCCCTTGTAAAACAAAGCAATCCTTAAAAGTTCAAGACAATGATATTATGACTATGAATAGGGCAAAGTACTTCAGAACCTTTAGTTAAAGTGTATCAGGGTACTTTGATGAAAGGTCATACAATCAAGTTTTGTGGTTGGATTTAAAAGCTGAATAGTTTTATGATCGTTATTCATATCAGTGTTCAGAACAAGCTCATTGCCTTAAGGGAAGAGGAAAGAATCCTGCTTTCATGCACAGTAGTGGACAACTAGTGAATGTTATTTGGTTAGATAGTATCCTACCTCAAATAAGAAAATCATAAATGTTTTTGCTATATAAAAGTCATCCTGGCTTAGTGGATAAACCACAAGTCTAGGTATCAGGAAGACTTGAGTTCAAATACCACCTCGGACATTAGCTTTGTGACCTTCTGTGAGCCTCTCTCTCAGCCTATTTACACCTATATAAATGAGGATAATGATAGCATCTTCCTGACCTGGTGGTTGTTAAGATCAAATGAGATAATAGAGGTAAAGTGCTTTACAAACTTTAAGTACCATATAAATGTTAACTATAATTATTATTCTAACTGTTAATCGGATAACCAGATCTCTTAGGTATCCCTGTCTTGATATACAGAAGATTAAAACAATTAAGAGTGATTAAAACTGTCTTAGATTCATGATGGAAAATGCTATCCACATCCAGAGAAAGAACTATGGAATCGGAATGGAGATTGAAGCATACTATTTTCACTTTTTTCTTGTTTATTCTTTTTTGTGTTTTTTCCCTTTTGTTCTGATACTTCTTTCCCAACATGACTGAAGTGGAAATATGTATAATATGATTTCACATGTATAACCTATATCAGATTGTTTGCTGTCTTGGGGAGGAGGGAAGGAGAACATTTTAGACTCAAAATCTTGTAAAAATGAATGTTTAAAACTATCTTTGTATATTTTTGGAAAAAAATAAAATACTATTAAGTTTCTTAGAAGCAGAGAGATGAGAGAAACTAACCCATTCAGATTATTCAATTAACTGCAACTTAATTCCTTCAATTTGCCAAGCTAACTAACTTTCTCAAGATAGTTTCCTATATACTGTCATACAACAGCAATAAGCATTTTGTATTCTTGAGTCTTCATGGCCATTTCCTAAATCTCTATGGGGGCATTCCCCTGTTGCCTCTGACCAATTACTTCTGAGCTCAGTTCTGTTCTCTCTGGATATACATTCTATTCTGCTGTGCTTGGTTTTTATATCTATATGTGTCAAAAGAAGTATAGTAGAGAGGAAATAATGCTGAACCTGATACCAGGAAGCCCTTTATTCAAACCCTTCTGACACTTACTAGCTGTGTGACACTGTGGGTAAGCACTCCGCCCTTTGGACATCTCCCTGAAACATCTACAAAGGTATAGTAAATTTATAGCATAAATAGATGATATGTGTTGTCAGACGTGCCTTAAAAACCAATGAGATGGATGAATATTCATTTGCTTTTTAATTTGCTAAAAAGGTTCCTTTTGCCCCTTCATTCATTTTTAAAACCTTACATAATTATTGTGCTTTCCTTTTGGGATATTTTTCAATTGTGTGTGTTTTCCTTTGGGGCAATAAGTTTTTCTGGGAAAATTCAAGTTGAAAATGTTTCTTATTCAACTCTTAAATAGTCATTCTTACCTCCCTCCTTCCATCCAGTAATGATTTATTTCCATGGCTAATTTTGAAATTTCTTGCACTGTAAAATAAGAGGAAAAAACATGAAGTCTTACAAATGATATATTTCAAAACATTTGTAGAGGTTTCACATGAAGTATTCTCAAAGATAGCAACCACAAAAACTTTCTAATAAAAATTCATATTGTATTATGTATGACTTTCTAAAAAAAAACTGGAAGCAATTTAAATTCCAAAAAGAGAAATGGCTAAATATTGTTTAAATTAACACAATGGGATAGTATAATTTAATGAAGATGGGCAAGTGTGAGGTCAGAAGGGGAAGAGATTTGGAAAATAATTCTCTGAAATAATAAAAGAAGCAGAACAAGAAAAATGGAATATACATTATGATCATGTGAGGGAACATGAATGAGAATGAATAGACAAAGAATTCTTATGCTTTTATAGAGGGAGGGACAGAAAATGTGTTACAATAGTCATATTTTTAAATTAATTACTTTAAATATAAACCTTTACTAGGTGTTTCATTGTTTATACTGAAACCTGTCAATAATCAAAACCATTTAACTTTTCAAAATATTAGATTGCAATTTTAAATAAGTTTGTTTTGGGTGGGATTTTTTAAGATGACTAGAAGCAGGATTAATGATATCATCATGATTTTCAACCTAGTTTGGTGGCTGCTCCTGGGTAAAGTGAATTCAGTTGATCTTATAACACCAAAAAAAAAAAAAATCTTTTTGTTAACCTACTTCTTCCATCTAGTGGCAAAAAGCAGTAAGAGCCAATGTCACAGAAAAACACCATTAATGAAAAAATTCTAAGTGCCATTTCAGAGAAACCCCAGTTTGGGTACAGGGGGAAAGCCTGAGGTGTAAATGGTAAGCTTCAAGTGATAGTAATAAAATAATCATAATGAGTCATTCATTTTCAGTCAGAAATGTATCTATCACTTCAGTAAGTCATACATGTCTTTATTCTAGGTACATTTTATACCTTCTAAAGATGCTAGCTCCTACCATTTTGCCACCTGTGTACAACAGTCAACTTCTGATGGATTTACTGATAGGTACCTTTTCTCATTCTTTGAAATTATTTTGGATCCAGCTGTGGGCTAACTGTTTAGAATTCTGTTCCTTTCTCAGAGATGTTGCACTGAAGTGCTAGGCTATTCATGCTTTCTGGCAATCAACATGAAAGCTACTAAAACTGAACTCTCCCCTTTTAAAAAAATCACCATTTAAGCTACTGTGGCAATGAACAGACACTCGCATTTTAACTTGATGTGTTGGGAGGAGGAAGGAGTTTAAATGAGGAAAGACTGGAGTCCTTACCCAAGGTGCTGTTCTAGTCGTCTATCGGTAGGAACTCCAGAGAAATTAAATGAAAAACTTGAAATACATAACACAATTAAGCCCTCACTTGACTCTAAAGGGCACCAGCTTATCCCTAAAACATGAGGTTGGAGTGCCCTCTGAACATTGTCTTTCTTTGCATCTTGCAAATGTAATTAATGTTTCAGAAACTCAATGTGGGTTACATGGAAAAAGAAAGAAATTTGCATAAGGATAAGTTTTCCTTTTTCTTATCCAAGTGAATCTCTTAACACAGTGTAATGATTTATGTAGGATAGTGGATATCAAAGCTGGTAACAAGCTAAAAAGGTCACAGCTATGGGGAAGGTGAGAATCGGCAAAAATTCTTGGTTTGTATTTGAACTTTCTGACCCTTAAAAATAAAACAAAATTGAAAACAAAAACCATCTACATTTTTTGCAAATCTTTTCCATGTGTTATTTTATATAAGAAAATAATCATAATGACAGGCATAGAGTTGGAAGGGACCTAAAAGGTCATATACTCCAAACCCATCATTTTACAAATGAAGGACACTAACACCAAGAAGGATGGAGCAACCTACCTGAGATCACTAAGGTAGTCAATGGGAAAATATGGGCTAAAATATATATCTCTTGTCATACTTCAATTCAATAAGCACTCATTAAGCACCTATTAATTGCTTTTGACTACCACCAGCCTTAATCTACCCATTCTCTTATTTCTCTCCCTTCCTTTCTGTTAGTCTCTTCCCTTCATACTTCCCTATTGGATAAGATGAATTTCTATACCTAATTTCTGTACTGCTTGTGTGTGTGTGTGTGTGTGTGTGTGTATTCTTCTTTCCTTGAACTAGTTCAGATGAGAGTGAGTTTCAAGCATTACCTGTCCCTAAACTTATTTTCCCCCTCTATTGTATAAACATTTCCATGTGAACTTCATTAATATGAGATAATCTTCCCTATTTTTCCTCTCTCATCCTTCACCCAGTTCAATCATCTTTCTCACTCTTCCATTATTCTTTTGAGATCCTCCCAACATGGGAGACTCACACCAATGTCCTCTGTCTAAGCAGACTCCCAACTGCCCTAGTGATAAAGTTTTTAGGGTTTACATGTATCATCTTCCCCTATAGGAATGTAAACAGCTTAACCTTCTTGAGTCCCTTATGATTTCTCATTCAGGTTTATCTTTTTAGACTTGAGCTTTGCATTTATATGTCAAATTATCTATTCAGCTCCAGTCTTTTCATCAGGAATATTTGAAAATCTTCTATTACATTAAATATCCATTTTTTACCCGGTAGGTTTATATGAGTTTTGCTCAGTCTGGGGTTCTAAAAATTTTTGGTGTTTCCCACATCCAGGGAAAGGTCTATTCATTGCCCTCCTAATCTGTGCTCTGGTCCTTACCCAGGTAGTGCCTTTGCTCCCTCCCAATAGCACCCACTCCTCTAAACCCTAGAACTGTGTTCCAGACCTAAGTAATGGGTGACAAAGCTATGAGATAGCACTTGAGGCTGGATACTACCCCTAATGCTAATACATGGGTCCTCTGGGATCTCTTTATTTTAGTGAGGCAATTGGGGTTAAGTGACTTGCCCAAGGTCACACAGCTAGTAAGTGTTAAGTGTCTGAGTCCAGATTTGAACTCAGGTACTCCTGACCTTAGAGCCGGTGCTCTATACACTGCGCCACCTAGCTGCCCGTTGGGATCTCTTTATAATCAGAAGATCAGTCCCTTTCCTATTCCTTGATGTTGATCCTCACTGCTGATGTTGCTACTACTGCTACTGTTTCCAATTTACCACACTTCTGGCCAGCCCCCACCACAAGGACACTCAGGACCTCTCTTTCTATCTTCTTAAGTTTCCCTGGGCTGGAAAAATGACTGTTATTTTGTCTTGGCTCTCCTGCCAGGATTCAATTTAGGACTTCTTTAGGTTGTTGTGGAATATTTAGAAAAAAGTGCTCTGCCATGTTGACTCTACTCCCCACCTAAGCACATGCTAAGTGCATGGAACTGTGCTAGGTATTGGTAGTACAAAACTATTAATATTAACTAGCACTTATTAAGTACCAGACTTAATAATGTTAATGATGTTATAGACCAAGCACTGTGGTAAGCACTTTAAAAATATAATCTTATAATCTCACAATAACCCTAGGAGGAGGTGCTATTATTACCCCCATTTTATAGAGGAAACTGAGGCAGACAGATTAAATGACTTGCCCAAGATCACACAACTAGGGTTTGAAGCTGAGTTTTAACTCAGGTCTTCCTGAACCCAGCATTCTATCTGCTGTGCCACGTATATACACAAAGATAGTACAATGATTTACACAAGGTCACATATGTGGTGTCAGCAGTGAAACCTAAACCCAGGTCTTCTCACTCTAGAGGCAGTGTGTCTCCACTGTACTATTCCTTCCCCTAAGCCAAAAAAAAAAAAATTACATTTTTTAAAAATAAAATTAAAAACACAGTTGCCCTCAAAGATCTTGCATTCTATCTACATGTACACAAATAAATTCAAAGTGTATACAAAGTTATTTCAGGAGGAAAATAATATAATAAACAGTTCAATACACTCCCTGTTAAACCTGCTATTATGCATAATGCAATGCCCCTCCATGCTAATTAGTGACTATTTAAAGAGCCAAACACTTCACACCTCCACCTCTAAGGGAACAAGGCCAAGACAGTACAGAGGACCATCCACCTTATGAATACTATAAATTTACTCTCCCACAGTTTAGCCACTAGGTATTTCACTGCAGTGAAAATGCTTTGAGAGTGACTTCTTTGTTTTTCCTGTCAGGGGAAGCTGATTTTAAAGTTATCATTCTTTCCTTCCAAGTTATAGCTTCATTGAAAGGGAGAACATAGGAAAGAAATACAGTGTATGCTACCTTGTTTCTCTGCCCCCAAACCGAGTATGACACTAGTATAATCAAAACTCTGTCGTCAGAAAATCACTACCATGACAGAGAGGAAAGAATGTATTCTGAAATCCAGCAAAACTGGCCTTCTTGCTGTTCCTCACTCACAATGTTCCATGCCTTGCCAACGTGGCTTTGCACAGGCTATTCCATACCTGGAATCTACTCCCTCCCTACCTTTTAGAACGCCATTTTCTTCCGAAGCTTAGCTTAAGCATTACTATTTTCTTTGATGATCCCCCATAGCCACAAGTACCTCCTCTTCACAAAATGATCTTGTATTTATATATTTCTTTTGTATGTACTTAATATATGTTTATGTTTTCTCCCCAAAATCTGATTACCTTATAAGGGGAGTTTAAGAGCTAAAAGTTAAGAGCTTTTTTGTTTTCCTTATGTACTTACGAGTTCCTGTGAATCGTCTGTGTGTTCTGCATTTTCTGCAGGGTTAAAAAAAGGTTGTCCCATACCTGATTTGCATTTATTACATTCAGTGTTTCTACAGAGTTTTTATCCACAGTTGGGAAAACCAAGAAACGAGCTTTACCTATGCTTTCTCTGGAGATTTCCTGGAATAAAAGCTAGATAGAGATATGACAAACTAAAGAAAGAGAAATGATCCTCTTGGTATCATGCACCCCACCCCCAACTCCCTAAGATCAAACCTGTTTAGATGAGCCCAGACTCTTTACAGTGGACCTAAGTAACTTGTAACAACCATAGTCTTTATATCACAAGATCATTGTGAGATTCAAATGACCTAATGCATGTAAGGTTCAATGTAAATATCATTATTTTTTAGTGACCTGTCCAAGGTGACCCAGCTAGAAATTATAGAGCTGGAAATCATCACCCAGGTCTTTTAACTCTGAATCTAGCACTGTGTCCACCATGCCTCTTAAAAAGCAAGAGAAAATGGGAAGTGAAATGGAAATTTTCAAAAATAAAGTAGAAAAAAAATGTAAGAAAAAAGGGCGAGTCAGTAGTACAAATGTTGACACATTCAAACTCCAACAAATGGAAATTATTTCAAGAATCTGGCATTACTGCAGCCAATATTTTGTCAGAAGTCAGGAGCCCAATAGGAAAAAAGCAGGTGGTATCATTCCATCAGCTTCCCCCAAGAGGCACTGATTTCATCATGCTGGAGTTCAGTGAAATGATTTTATAGAAAAACTAGAGAACATTTCTAGTCATCAGCAGCATATTCCCAGACTACAAGTAGAATAAATACAATATTGAATTTCAGCTCAGTGCTGGCAAATATATTCTTAACAACTACTTGGAGGTTGGGAGGGATAAAAAGAGGAAGGAAATAAGTTGCATTTTGTGCACAAATATTTCTATTTTAAGTTGGCTCCTTTCAAAAAGCACTGGATTTAGAGTGAGACGACCTAGGTTTAAGTACCCTCTCTGCAGCTTGCTACCTTTGTGAACCTAGCTGTCACTTCTCCAGGGCCTCATTTTCCTCGTCTGTAAAAGGAGGAGTTCTTGCATATGCTCCTATGACTCACTCCCCTAAATCTACAATGTGCTATCCTAAATATGTGGGTGAGGCTCAGTGGAATTATTTCAGAATTACTGAAAAATCACAAGATACTGTACTTTCAAACATTCATTCCTACCAGAAAGACTCCTTTTTTATATACTCTATTTTTTCCCCTTCTCATGGGGTCATAGAGTTGGAAGGAACTTCAGGAGCCATCTAGTTCAAGAAACCTCCATTTTTACCTAGTAGGAAACCAAAGATCAGAAAAGTTAAGTGACCTGTTTAAGGTCACACAGCAAAGAAGGAGCAGAGTCTAGAATTTTTTTCTTCCCCAGTTCTACACAAGATTTGTAAGTGATTGAAATTGATAAATATATATCCCACTGAGTTTCAGTAGCCAAGGAAACCATAAAATTTACATCCAGTTTCTACCTCCATCAAGAATCTTGACTGATGCAGGTACTCCTAACACTCATACAGATCACAACAATTCTACCTTTTTATCTCTGTAGTCCCTAAAAAAATCTATCTCCCTGCAGAAGACCTGGGTATCAGCTTCTCTGTTCATTAATGGGCTGGCTTTCAGAGGACCACTCAGTTCAAAGTTGCAGCTTTTCCATTTGTTAGAGACTGCAAGAACTTCTCCTTGGCTGGCATAGAGGCCAGAGCCTTTAAGGGGCCAGGGTTATGTCCATATCACAATGAGGCACTCAGTAGGATCTTTGTGGAAGTATGTAATTTAAGTAATATAGGACCACATATCCTTGATATACACATATCATACACAGGAGCAACTGGGAAAAATATGAAAAAAGAGAGGATGTATGTGTGTGATAGAGGGATGGTAGTTAGTGTAATGAATAGAATCATCCTGATTTGGGACTCTAGGAACAGTTTCCTATCACAACACTAAGATTGGGCTTCCAACAAATATGGTGAGACAAAAGATTCTAGCCAAGTCAATCCTTCTCCAAGACTATCTCAGGAAGCAAGGAAAACGGGGCCAAATATAGCAGAAGACTGAAAAAACAGGAGACATAAACTAAAAGAAAAATCAGGAAGATATATCACAAGGAGGAAAAAAACACACAATGAATTCCTTAAGAATCACAACAAAACAAAAAACCTGGTTACCAAATTTCAACAAATCATAAAGGAAAGCTACACAGAAGTACTAGAACCAGAGAGCAAAATAAAAAAAATATAAAGACCCTATGGATCAGGGGGCAGTGAGGTGGTGCAGTGGATAAAGCACAGACCCTGGATTCAGGAGGACCTGAGTTCAAATCTGACCTCAGACACTTAACACTTACTAACTATGTGACCCAGGGCAAGTCACTTAACCCTCATTGTCCTGCAAAAAAAGAAAAAAAAGACTCTATGGATCATAGAAAGAATCCATGGATCACCACTTGAAAGAAAACCAAGAACACCAAATACTGGAATAAGGAGTCTCTTTTCAACCAAAGCTACTGGCAAAAAAAATGAAAGTAGTTTGACAAAAATTAGCTTAAGACCAACATCACATATCTCATTAATCTCCAGAGATGGGGCAGCTAGGTGGCACAGTGGATAGAACACTGGCCCTGGAGTCAGGAGGATCTGGGTTCAAATCCGGCCTCAGACACTTAACACTTACTAGCCGTGTGACCCTGGGGCAAGTCACAACCCCAATTGCCTCACCAAAAAATAAAAATAAACAAAAAATAATCATCTCCAGATAGATGAATTACCTAAATAGACAAAAATTCATATCACAGGAGCAGCTAGGTGGCGTAATGGATGGAGCACTGGCCCTGGATTCAGGAAGACCTGAGTTCAACTCCAGCTTCAGACACTTGACACTTACTAGCTGTGTGAGCCTGGGCAAGTCACTTAACCCCAATTGACTCAAAAAAAATTCATATAACAAAAAATTAGAGGAGATTGGAAGGAGGTAAATTGCAAAAATATCAATGGGAGAGAGGGGGACACAAACATAAAAGACAATATGGAAAATAACAAAATTGAAAAGCTTTTACATGATCTAAGTAACCACAAGTAATATTGGAAGAAAGGCAGTTAACTGGGAAAATATATCTCAGAAAGATTTGACATCCAAAATATATAGATAATCAATACAACTATATAAGAATGTCATTCCCCAATAGATAAAGAAGTCAAAGAATATAAGCAGAAAGGGTTTTTTTTCCCCTTAAGAAAGGCACATATCAACAACTATGTGGATGAGATCTCTAACAATAAGAGAAGTGAAAGTTAAAACAACTTTGAGGTTTCTACTCATATAAATTAGGTTAGTAAAATGACAAAAGACAAAAGTGGCAGAAATCAGAGGGACTTTGGGAGACAAGTATGTTAATATATTGTTAGTAGCTCTATAATTGATTCAGTTGTTATTGAATATAATTTGGAATTATATTTTTTAAATGAATAAACTTTTTACCTAATGATAACACTTATAAGCACATTCCTCAAGTAGGTCAAACACAAGGAAGAAGAGGTCCCATGTAAACAAAAATGTTTATAGCAGTCATTTTTGTAGTAGCAAAAAACTGAAAGGAAATTGAGCACCTATCAGTTGGGAAATTGTTAAGTTGTTACATATGAATTTAAATATTACTGTTCCATAAGAAATGGTATGAAGAATTCAAAGAAACTTCAGAAGACTTTTGTGAACCTTATACAGAGGAAAGAAAGCAAAACCAGGAAAATAATTAATATAATAACCATAATAATGCATAGGACAATGTCACTGAAAACCTTTCAGAACTCTGAATGTGGTGACTGGTTACATGTGGACTATTAATGGGGAAAGAAGTATACATTTTCAGATATTGTGAATGAGTTCATTTGTTTGCCTTGTTAACACTTATTTATTACAAAGTCAACAAGCATTTATTGACTGCTATGTGCCAGGCACTGAACACTGGAGGTTTTTATTGAGGAAATTGAAAAAAGGAGTCATTGGGAAGTAATTATTATAGGGAATTAAAAAGAAAAGAGCATGAACAAAACATTTCAAAAGAAAAAAAAAGCAACTCAGATTTAGATGCATGAGGATGAAACTTGTTTAGCTCAACTTCTCAAACTTTAACAAGCATGACAGATAAAGTTGGTCACTTGAATTGTTTGCCTCCCACCACATATTTTGTGACAGGACTGAAGTCCTTTGTGGAATTTTTCTTCAAACTTGGTATCCCATAGAATAAGATTCCTTGTTGATCATTCATTAGTATAGCTATTCTATCAGTATTGCTATTTATTCTTCTGGCAAATACAAGTAAAACACCCCTGCCAACATGCTTTCAGTGTTGCTTCTTTTGCAACTGCTCATGGAAACTACTCTTATTTACATGGTAGGATAATGGCATTTAAAATTCCCAGTTACCTTAGACATAATCTAACCCACCCTTCTCCCATTTTACAGCTGAAAAAAAAAATAAGTCCAAGAGATCACACAGATAGTAATTGGTATTTGAGATTAGAACTCATATTCCTAAACTCCAAGTCCAATGCCACTGCCAAGTCGGCAGACTGACATTAATAGAAGTCCTTTTCTCTATCATACGTCACAAAACCTAACAAATGTTTTAGACTTCATTCTTTTATAACAAAAGTTCTTTATAATTTTCCTGACACCTTATGAATTAAAATTTTCTACCAACCGGCGTTTCACCTCTCTTCAGCACAGTGATAATTACTGAATTGATTGTCATTAATAATGACTCTGAGGTATCTATCACAAGTTCTTACCCTTGGGTCTGTGCACTTTTATTTTTAAATTTAACTGTTTAATGTAATTCATTCCCTTTGTAGTCCTATGCATTTCAATTTATTTATTTAAAAATATTTTTCCTGAGGTCACCAGGCTGCCAAAGGGAACTATTGTGCAAGAATGTTTAAGAATCCCTGTTAGATATTGAAGTGGTACCTGAATCCTCAAAGAAAAACTCAATCGTATTCAATATAATTTTAAAGCTAAGTATAGTGCACTAGTTTCTAGTTTTTAGAAAATTAATAACCTAGACTGACATTTACATAGTAGTTTAAATACATTAAAGTAAATACTTTAAATACATTATCTTATTTGAAACTTCTAACAATCTATCATTATTCCCTTTTTGCAAAAGGGGAAACTGAATAATTCAATGATTTGCACATAGTGATACAGCTTGTATTAGAGGTAGGATTTGAACCCAGGCCTTTCTGACTCTAAATCCATCACATTCAGTACTCACCATACCATAATAGTTACATATAGCACTAGTTATCTACCCACTTTCTCCTCCCATTCTTTACTCTATTTACTTTTCTTGCTTCAGAGTTTTAAAAGTAATACTCAGGGGGCAGCTAGGTGGTGCAGTGAATAAAGCACTGGTCTTGGATTCAGGAGGACCTGAGTTCAAATCCAGACTCAGACACTTGACACTTACTAGCTGTGTGTCCCTGGGCAGGTCACTTAATTCTCGTTGCCCCGCAAAAAATAAAAACAAAAAATAAAAAAGTAATACTCATGCAGAATTTGTTTTAAGAGAAGGGGGAACCCTATTAATTTAAATACAAATAATCAGTCATTCATCCATGGAGCTAAAAGTTAGTTGTATTTCTTTGAAGACCTAGATTTGGCCTACTGTACTGAAAGGGATAAGGGGGAACTGACTGAGCTGGAAGATTTTCTGAACTTAAATATTATCTGTACTGCCTTCACTTGTGTGTTTGTGATATTTCTTTCTAACAATATTAAGAAAGTTGTAGATCCAGAAGCATTTTCCCAGAAAGAAACTATGCCTCATACCAACATCCCTGTATTTGCTGTATGTACCATGATTTCCAATCATCTAGAAAACTGTGGTGAACCAGATCCAAAACCTTAGACTAATAAATGACTATCCCATCTATCTCCAAGCCCAGAATATACTTCCTAATTTGTCTCTACTTGTTGAAATTTTTCTCTTTGTTCAAGAACTAGTTCAAGATTCAGTTCCTCTTTCTATCCTTCCCTGATTTCCCTTCCCTAAACTGGAAATGATCTTTCCCTATTCAAGTTTATAAGTATATATGATATACATAGATTTATATTTATATTCTAATTCTAATTATTTAACAATAATAATAGCTAGCATTTATATAGCACTTTAAGTGCAGAGTACTTTACAAATATTATCTCATTTGATGCTCACCACAATCCAGGGAGGTTGGTACTATCGTTAACCCTATTTTATAGATAAGTAAAACTGAAACAAACTGAAGTTAAGTGACTCAGTCAGGGTCATACCGCCAGTAAGTGTCTGAGGCTGAATTCGAGTCTAGGTCTTCCTAATCTCAGGTCTAGCATTCTATCCACCATACCACGTTACTGCCTATTTGTATATAATAGTTCTTTTCAAAGTCTTTCAGAAGTGACTGAGATAAAGGATGAATAAGGTACAGGGAACCTGGAAATGCATTCAGTCAGACATTTCTGAGAATACTTAAGTATATGTCAGCTGGAGTTTCATGGGCCTCAGGCAGAAAAGAGATGCCATTCTACACTCCATTTTAGCTTTTCCTTTAAAGCAGCTGTAACTGAGGAGGTGCCCCACAGGTACCATCTCTGCTGCTGAGCAGGACAGAAAAAGGAAAAAGCTGGAAGCACTCCAGGAGAACCATGGGGAGCTATGAAGAGACAAGGAGCACCTCAGACCTAGGGCATACAGAATTATATGAAGTACAGACAAGACAGAATGGATCAGACTGGGTACGGGCTATGCTGTAACTCATAGTCACAGTGAGACTACTCCACCTCCCCTGTTTCTTTCCTCAGAACAGTTGTCAATGAAAATCTTGCAAGGTTCAGAACTTCCCAAATTGTTTTCCTCTTCTACTGGCTAGGAGGAAGAATTGGAGAAGAGGAATTGTTCTTGTTGCCCCAAACTCTTTATGGTCTAGTTTTTATGATACCATTTGTAGTTGGCAACTCCCACAAATGAGATTGAATGAAAAGGACAGAATACCAACATATGGAATTGGAGCTCAGAGCAGAAATGAGAGGATTTCTATGTGGGGCAATTTTGAACTTATTTCAATTCATACCTCTAAAGTCAGAGATCTACATAGAACCCCAAACTAGATTGTCTGTAGTTTGAGCACCAACTGCTGAGCAGTTGGGAATTTCAAGCTGTTTCATCAAGGAAACACCCCATTTCTTGAAGAAACAAAAGGGGGACTGTAATGATTGGAATGATGCCACCTGCTGGTGACTTACTGTAGGAAAGCTCCACCATGAGGAGAAGGCCTCTGAGGGCAAGACCATGTGACTTTTCTTTGGCATCAGGAAGTGACATTGGCTTGGGGGAAGAAGACGGGGTGAGGCTGGGGCTCTCGCTTTCTTTCACCAGGACTCTCGTGGAGAGTGGAGCAGGAGAACTGTAACTCCTCAAGATAGATAAATGAATCTAGGCCTTTCTCTCTCTCTTCACCAAATTCTTATTCTCCTTAATAAACGCTTAAAAGTCTAACTCTTGCTAAAGCTTGTAATTTACTGGTGACCACTCATTAGATATTTTAGACAGACTAGCTAGAATTGTAGCCCCTTACAAGCCAAAAGGAAAAATTACACAAGTGAATTAAATAACCCTCTAACCTAAGACAGTCATTGAGCTGGTGGCCCAAGGGTAGCACCACTTGGTGGCCAAAATATGTACTATGCTCCCAGCAAATTAATTCATTACTTGGCAAGCCACTGCTTTCTGGAAGAAAAAAATGAAGACAAAGACTACAAAGATAATGAAGACTGTGATGGAGAAGGAAGAGGAGGAGGAAGAGGGAAAAAAGGAGAAGGAGAAGAAGTAGGAGGAGGAAGAGGAGATGGAAAAGGAGGGGGGAGGAGGAGGAGGGAGAGAAGAATTAAGAGTTTATATAATTCTTTAATATTTCTAAAGTGTGTTATAAATATTATCTCATTTTTTCCTCACAGCCCTATGAGGTAGGGGTATTATTATCTCGATTTTATAGGAGGAAACTGATGAAGATAGGAGTTAAATGATTTGCCCAGGCTCACACAACTAGTATCTGAGACAGAATTTGAATCCATGGGGCAGCTAGGTGGTGTGGTGGATAAAGCACTGGCCCTGGATTCAGGGAGACCTGAGTTCAAATCGGGCCTCGGACACTTGACACACTTACTAGCTGTGTAACCCTGGCCAAGTCACTTAATCCTCAATACCCTGCAAAAAAAACAAAAAAAGAAAGTTATTTTGAAGAAAAGTACACATGAAGAATACTTAGATTTTGGAATGGGGAGCAAAGTATGCAATAAGAGGAGAAATATTTGGCAAACAAAATCCATTTCACTATGCAAAATTCATTTCCCAAACCTAAAAACAAGCATAACACAGGTCAACAGCATTGCAAGGGAAATACCCTGAATTTTAAAATAAATTTTGAAAGCAAACAATTGTTTTTTTTTTTCATAACAAAGGGATTAACTTTTTGCAGATGCTTATAAAAATAAGACAGATCACTGATTAAGTATGGAAATGTGATATTAGCCTTCAATTTGTCAGAACAAAGAGATTCTCATCACCAGAAAAATATTTGCTCTGAGGGTAGCGCTCCCTTGATATTGATCCTGGGAAGTTTCCTAACTGGGCCTAGTTACTAGATTCAAATTTCTACTGGAAGATATCCAAAAACCCTATGTTCTAGAGCTTTCTGGTTGGTACAGAGTTAGCACAGTTTTTAATGTATAATTGTATTATTTGCCCATTTCCTAATAATAATAGCAGATGTTTATATTCTACTTTAAAGTTTAAAAAGTATCTTACATACACTGTCTCATATGAGCCTTGCAATAGCCTTCTGAGATAATTACAATAGGTTCACACCATTTTTCCAGTAAGGAAACTGAGGCTCAGAAAGATTAAATACCTTGCCTGCATTCAAATAACTAATAAGTGCCAAAAGTTGAAATAGAACCCAAACTATCCTGACTCCATGTTGAATACTTAATCCATTCTGCCCACCCCATTGTGCCCCTGTAAGAAATCTCTTGAAATAGACCGTTTGGGGGGGGGGGCGTATTTCTTTCATACTTATACCCATTACGTCATAAATTGTAACTCCTCCAATCCCTCCCCAACACATGAAATTGTTAACTATGCCTTTCCAAAAATCCCCACTAGAGCATCGCTCCAATATAATAGAAGCCTTCTTTTATTTTTGTTCTTGTTTTGCTTTTTAATATGTCATGAATACCATTACATAATTGAGACTACCTGTTATCCTACATTAACCTACTTCCCTTTTTCTAGTCACAAATTTCTTTGTGGATCTTTTATGGACTTTCTCACATACAGACCATTGTTAACAATAAATGGTTGCCTATTGGGATCAACCGTGCACCTTTCCATTACTCTTTGAGTCACTGAAATTCTTATTCTTCTGAAGTCATAGTGTTTTGTGGTTTATAGCTATATAATATCACTGGAAGAATTAAGATGTTATCAAAATAAGCTTTCAGGGGCAGTGAAGAGTTTGGTATAATTGGGCCTAGACAGGTAGCATAAGGACCTGTGCTACATGGTTCTCCTTATCATGGCATAGAAGAAAGTGCATGGAGGGATGGATCCAAATTACACCTCTTTTGTTGCCTAGTCTTACTACAAGGGATTTAACCTCCCTGGGCCTTGGTTTTCTCATTTATAAAATGAAGAAGTTGGAATGGAACATCTGAAACCTCTGTCTAATGTAAGGCAAAGTCCCATTTAGTACAACTAATGGATCCTGTGAGGTGTTCTATTCAAAATCACTTTGCATATTTCCAATGGGTTGCAACCAATTACCATATTTTTTTCACAATTATAACTGCAAATAGTCAGGATTCAAATACACAGGACTACTTCGCAGGAGGCTGAAATTGTGGGGGGCAGCAGGGCCGGGGGGAGGGAAATCAGATGGGAAAAGAGACACAGTGAAGGGCTATGATGATGTCCAAGGAGTTTACTTGGATGGGAAATGATGTGATATCTACCCTGGGAGCCTCTGGGAGGAGCTATCTGATGTCTACCCTCTGGTCAGAGGGAGGGAGGGGCCACAAGAGAAAGGAGTACTGAGGAGGTGAGAATTTCAGAGCTGATATGAGTTTCTGAAGAACATGATGAAGACCATGAGTGTACTCTGGTAGAACCGCAGAAACAATAACTACTTGCACTTTGGTGTGTGTTTTTTTTTTTCCAAACCTATGGATTTAATTGAATAGATTCTGGAGTCTTCTAGCATTCAAAGTTAGTTCAATATCATCTGCAAATAGAGGGTATCTGGAAAACCTCCCCATCAATACATAATTATGAATACCACCAACTTTTATAAATGGATAGAAAAGGAAATAGAATTAGAAAGAACCAGATTGACCTTTATGAGTTACTTTCTGTCATAAACTAAATCATTTTGGGCATGACATGAAAAAAGTTGGCCCACCTAGCTTTCCACCTGTCATATACTCCATTTGTAAGAACAAAATGAAAGCTAAAGTCATAACACTGAATTTCATCCATTCATCAAGTTCAAATCATAGAAATATGAACATCAGGATTGCCAATCTTTCTAGTAAACCAGAATAAAGGTATCATCAATCATTACAGAGAACAGCAATAAGTCAACAGACATTCTATCTAGCAGTCTTAGGTTTGAAAAAAATGAAATTTCAGGTGTCATATATCTTGTTTCGCAAAACCTATTTTTTTTTCACTTGGTTTCAGGCAACCTCCTAGGTGATTTCCTCAAATGAACATTTCCTTTGTTTGAAAAACTGCATTTCATAAGACAAATGCTAGCTCCAGATGTTAAGTAACAGCTTATTTTGAATTAAAAATTCTCAAAGATGCTGCTATTATCAGCTGTTTTTTAAAATACAATTAAGTTATTTATTGAGGATGACAAACAGACCCTATAGTTCATTTGCTTTCTTATTAAAAACAAAACAAAAAAAACCCAAACCAAAAAAGGATACAAAAGCATTTGATTTTACTTTTTCCTTTGGCAAGCCCATCCACTGGAAGCCATATGACTTTAAATATCACTTATTCCTGATAACTCATAGATTCATCTCTAGTCCTGGCCTCTCTTCTGAATTTACACCAGCATGCCAACTACATACAGGATATCTTTCTTGTCCATTTACTGTCAAACTCAAGTTAAAAATTGGTTTTACTCTTCTCCTAATCCTTCTGACTTCATTATTTCTATCTATGCCATCACAACTCATCCAGCCTCCTATCATAATCCTGGAGTAAATTCCAATTCTTTCCTTTCCCTTACCTCTTACATCCAATCATTTACCAAGTCATACCAATTCTGCCTCCATAACATCCGTCTTGTTCATACCATCCTTTTTATTACCAATGAAATCACCCTTGTGTAAACCTTCATCATTCCTTTCTTGTTCTATTGCAAAAATCTCCTAGGCAGTCTTTATAGCTTCCTCCTTATCCTCTCCCTCCATGTTATGTATTCTGCAAAAAAAGGAAGGAAGAAAGGAAGGGAAAGAAAAGAAAATCTTCACTAACTCCCTATTGCCTACCTCGTCATTGTTTAGTCATTTTCAATTGTGTCCAACTCTTCATAACTTAAGATACAAGCATGCTTTGCCATTTCCTTTTCTGGCTCATTTTACAGATAAGGAAACTGAGACAAACAGGGTCAAGTGACTTGCCCAGGGTCACACAGCTACTGAGTATCTGAGGCTGGATTTTAACACAGGTCCTCTTGACTCCAGACCTAGCAGTCTATCTACTGTGCCAACCCAGTCAGCTTTAAATTCTTCTCCCTGATACCCAAGGCCCCCCATAAACTGGCACACCCTATAGTTCTAGTGTTATTTTGTATTCCTATTTTAATTATACTCTATATAGCAGCAAAACTAAACTACTTTCTGATCCCTGAAAGTACAGATGTACCAGGTTGAATGGGTTAGCAGTTTCCCCTACCTCTTTAAAGTCTGTATCATAGTGAGTGCTGTGATTCCTTTGATGAGGAAATAATACAATGAATTGATACATGTGTCCTTCGTTCCATTTTTATTCAGTGATACCGGCAAGTATACACGTTACACTGCTAGCCAATATCAGTGAGCATAAGGCATGGCCTCCCTTCATCCCCTGACATCTGCTAGTTCAGAAAACACATCTTCTGGGACTATGTAGTTTACATAAGTCACAATGGACAAAATAACAATACCAGGACTGGCATTATCTCTTCGAATTCATGCATGAGAGTACTCTTTTTCATAAGTTGGATCTTCATTCTCTATTTCAAAATCTATGCCTTGGGACTTTATGCATCTTAATGATTGTGGATAAAGGAGTAGCTGACCTAGCCTGTGGTTAATCACACAGATTATCACAAACAGAATTCAAAAGAAGGAACTATAGCTACAGGGTTTTACAACACCATTTACCTTATTGATATACTTAGCTCTAAAACAGAAGTTCTTAATTTTTTGTGTGTGTCATAGACCCCTTTGACAGTCTGATAAAGCCTATGGACTTCTCAGAATAATTTCTTAAATGCATAAAATGAAATACTTAGTAATACAAAGGAAACTTATATTTATTTGTTTGTATTATATCTATATTATATATACTGTATTATATGTATTTTTTCCCATCCAACTTCACAGAATCCCTGAAATTATCCACCAACTCATTGCAGGGATGTGGACCTCAAGTTAAGAATCTCTACTCTAAAAGATGGAGCTCTAGTACAATGAAATGAAACTTCCTACAAAGCTTAGGGATATAACAAATGAACAAAGGTGTTATAATTTATTCTACCTAATAATGCAATTTTTTTCTTTTACTTATGTGAGGGAAAACAATCCTCTTCTCAATAATTCTCAGGAACTCAGCAGGGATGTGACAAAGACTCTTTTATTTCCTTCTCGTGAGAAGGAGGCACCCTAGTGTGCAGCTAGTGGGTGCAAAGAAAGGGGGTTCGAAGGCCCTGTTTTAAACCCTAGTCCCTAATGTGAATGGACCCTCCCTTTTTTCATCATTGGTCTGATTACTCAAGGGTTACAATCTACATGCAAAAACTAGCTAATCGGAATGCAGTATTCCCATCCCTTTTCCTTATATGGGTATAACTCAGGAGTGGACCTTATTCTTCCTTATATGGACACAACTCAGGACCAGAACTTATTGAGACCAGGGCTCCTTGAACCATGTGATTTTGTTAGCCAGAGGGGGAGGAAGGGATCTGAGAACTTTGTCCTAAAAACAGGTCAGGAGAAGTATGATTAACTGTTATATCTCATTGAGAGGAGACAACTACCCATTTTCTCACACTTAAATTCTCTTATACAGGAGTATGTTTCCTATTGTTATGGAACACATATGATCAAAAGTCACAGCTAAGAATCATTTATTTGAGCTGTAACTTTGCTCCAATACAACTTCATACAGTATTTCAGTTCATGAATGAAGGTGCCTTCCTGAAACACTGGAGAAAATAGGCTGTGAAACTATTAGTTTGAAAAAAACAATGGATTATCTTTTTCACCTGCATCATTCTGTGTGGCTTTGGGCATGTCATAAATGTTCTGCCTTTTAGTGATTCCCCTATTATTTTACCAGGACAATTGAGCCACACCTTATATTTTCTGAACCAAGGTTCAGAAACTTTGTAGTGTGAGATTGAAATGTCTGTTTCATAGACACTGTTTACTAACTCATGTAGGTCACATACAATCAGTTGAGACTTAATTATAGACATCACCAAACAACATTCACTGCAAAGTCTTGATGCATTACTTTCATAAATATAGAGGGAAGGGAGCAGCTAGGTGGCGCATTGGATAGAGCACTGGCCCTGGAGTCAAGAGGACCTGAGTTCAAATCTGGCCTCAGACACTTGACACTTACTAGCTGTGTGACCCTGGGCAAGTCACTTAACCCCCATTGCCCCGCAAAAAAAACAAAAAGAACAAAACAAAACAAAAAATAAATAAATAAATATAGAGGGAAAATTTCCAGACAGCTGCCATAAAAAAATGATATTTATATTTATATACAGAATACTGGAATCATGAGTCACTATGTTAAATCAATATTTGGTTTACACATCATTGTAAGTAGAATTCAAATTAGGTGATTAGTAATTGAACCCGGGTATCTTACCAGCAAATCATTACTCAAAGGGCTAGTTTTAACTATTTATAAATGTTGCAATAAAAAGTATGAGTTGCTGCTGGGATGGCTCATTCTATAAATAAGTGAACCAAATCACAGAATCTCATCTTGGGAAGGGCTTTCTGTGGCCATTTATTCCATATCATCTGAAAAAAGGGATCCTGACTACAACATTCCTGAGCGATGGTCATCCAGCAACTGCCCAAGGATAAACTGGGGACAGAGAGCCTCTCATGGCTTAACCTCCTCTATATTATTTTGTCTAGCAAATACTAACTATGACCAAATCCACAGCCGAACTATAATCCTAACTCAAGGCCTTCAAATAATTCTTCCCCTAATATGTGCCTGACAATTATTAGCCAGCTTAGCTAACCTAGCCTCCCAAGGTAGTCTGTTACCCTTTGGGATTGTTAGTTCTAAATCATCTTAAAACTCTTTTGTGATGGTACAGCCCAAGTGTTGGATCATAGTGTTGGTTCTTTCTTTTGTGATAAGACATATAGAACAAGAACAGAGGATGCTTGTAAATACTATACAATGTATAGCATTTTCATAACTCACATGTTCAGGAAATAAATTAATGAATGCTTAAGGATTAGATGGTGATGGTTTGGGTTTTTTTTCATGTGTTTGTTTTGTTTTTAGCATGAACACCATTCATCTGTCCACAGAAGGCCTTAGAGATCATCTGGTTCAAATGTTTGATTTCCTGTTGAGGAATTAGAGTGTGACTTGCCCAAGGTCATATCACCAGTTAGTAGTCAACCTGAAACTCAAACTCAAGTCTCTTAAATCCTAGTCATCTCCTTCAGGAGTTCCCCAGCTGCTAGAGCCTTTCCCTCTCTCTACTCTGTATATTTTGTATTTATCTATTTCATTATATGTTGTCTTCCTCATTTGAATGGGTTTTTGTTTGTTTGTTTGTTTTGTTTTTTAATGAGGCAATGGGGGTTAAGTGACTTGCCTAGGGTCACACAGCTAATAAGTGTTATGTGTTGGAGGCCGGATTTGAACTCAGGTACTCTTGAATCCAGGGCCGGTGCTCTATCCACTGCGCCACCTAGCTGCCCCTCTCATTTGAATGTAAACTCCTTGAGAGCAAGGACTAGTTTAACTTAGGAGGGTGCTTGGCATATAGTAAGTTCTTAATAAATTCATGATAATTGAGTATTCCAAACACTTAGGAGTATCTCTTTCTTTGTAGGTGTGTCATCAGAAGGAGCTGACATTATCCACAAATAAATGAGTTGCTCACATTTTGAAAAAATAAAAAACTATTCCACTGTTCTTTCTACTATATGCACCAGGCTCCTTCATACTATAATTTAGCCACTGTTTTCTCTTTCTTTCTTTCTTTCTTTAATTTTTTTTTTTTAGTGAGGCAATTGGGGTTAAGTGACCTGCCCAGGGTCACACAGCTAGTAAGTGTTAAGTGTCTGAGGCCGGATTTGAACTCAGGTACTCCTGACTCGGGGCCGGTGCTCTATCCACTGCAGCACCTACCTGCCCCTGTTTTCTCTTTAAAAAAAAAAAGTTGCATTGATATTTTTATATAATAATTATTTATTAATGCCATTCTCACCCCCTCAATATTAAATGCCTTCTCAATAGTAAATACCATAGCATCTAAGTAAAGGAAATAGAATCTAACTTAAAGAAAAAACTAATTAATTTGTAAATATAATATTTACAGAGTAAATAAAAAAGTAATTTCTGTGGTAGAGAGCAAAACCCCACTAAATTCAGATTAAATAAAATGACCAATCATAATTCAGGAAACCAAATATGTCTCCCTCTTCTTGATAAAGAGATTGGAGAATTTAGGATGAAGAATGTTGCATATGCTGTCAGATTGTGGTTTTATTGGTTTCTTGTTGTTCAGTCATTATAGTTGTATCCAACTCTTCATCACCCATTTGGGGTTTTCTTGGCAAAGATGATGGAAGGGTTTGCCATTTCCTTCTCCAGCTCATTTTACAGATGAGTACCTGAGGCAAACAAGGTCACACAGCTAGTAAGCATCTGAGGTCAGATTTGAACTCAGATCTTCCTGACTCAAGGGGTCCAGCATGCTTAGTTGTTTTGTTGTTTGTCTGTTTAAATACGGAAGAGTTCAAATGGAGAGGATACTCTCAGGGTGAGAAGAACATGTGTAACAGAGGCATATATAAAACATTTAAAATAAAAGGTATAGTGGGACAGCTAGGTGGTACAAAGAATAAAGTACTGGCCCTGGATTCAGGAGGACCTGAGTTCAAATCTGACCTCAGACTTGCCACTTACTAGCTGTGTGACCCAGGGCAAGTCACTCATTGACCCACAAAAACAAACAAACAATAAAATGAAAAGTTATGTTATCACAAAAGAGAAAGTGTAAAATAAAAATAAAAAGCCTTTGTGAGGGTTGTTTCATTAATAATATTCTGCTTTAAAAAATAAAACCAGGAAATCAGAATTTTTGCTGGATTGTAGAAGTTTGGGTTTAATGAGATGTGAGTAGGGTTGGAGTATGAACCAGCTTAGCACCAGGTCAGCTAGAAAAAGGAGGTAGCAGTTTACTAAAAGAATGTTGGGGGAGGGGAGAGCAACAAAGATAAATGTAAAAAAAATATATATATATATACATATATGTGTATATATGTGTGTGTGTGTATATAACCTGTTTTGCAATGGTTCTAGAGCTCACCAGGGAGTTCCCTACATCAATGAGATCACAGATCTGATCCCTTTAGAACTGGAGAAGGGTAATATCAGACATGGCAAAAAAAGAACAGAACCTGCTTGAGGATTTGAGCAATCAGCAATCAGATGGCTAACCCAGGTATTCTTTTGGAACACCAAAATCCAAGGGACTAAGACAAAATAGGAAAAAAGAGTACAGGATCTGGAGTCAGGAAGACCTGAGTTGAAATCCTGCCTCAGGGGCAGCTAAATGGCACAGTGGATAGAGCATCAGCCCTGGGAGTTCAAATCCAGCCTCAGACACTTAACACTTACTAGCTGTGTGACCCTAGGCAAGTCACTTAACCCCAATTGCCTCACACACAAAAAAATAAAATAAAAGAAAGAAAGAAAGAAAGAAATCCTGCTTCAGGCAAATGCCTAAATTGTATAACTGAGCAAGTCGTTTTACCGGTTTGCCTTCATTTCCATCTAAAGGGGGATAACAAAGCACCTACTTCCCAAGGTGGTTGTAAGGATAAATAAAATGAGATATTTGTGAAGCACTTTACAATCTCTAAAATGCCATAAAGATTGTCATGGGAGAGGGGAAGGGGGAGTTCTTAGGTATTCCTCAATAAAGAATTACACTCTCACACATAATCCAATTAGAATTAAAGTGGTCTTTTATTTGGTGCTAGAGAAAATGACAGAGTGGGAAGTCAAAGACTTCACCCCAGGGTAGAAGGTAGCTTAGAAATGTTGTGGGAGAAATTGGTGGGGGTTTGGGGTAGGGGTTCTTAGGAATTTTACTTCTTTAAAGAAGTAGACCCTCAGAGTAGCTAGGTGGCACAGTGGATAGAGTGGATAGAGGGAGGATAAAAGGAAGGAAGGAAGGAAGGAAGGAAGGAAGGAAGGAAGGAAGGAAGGAAGGAAGGAAGGAAGGAAGGAAGGAAGGAAGGAAGGAAGGAAGGAAGGAAGGAAGGAAGGAAGGAAGGAAGGAAGGAAGGAAGGAAGGAAGGAAGGGAAGGAAGGAAGGAAGGAAGGAAGGAAGGAAGGAAGGAAGGAAGGAAGGAAGGAAGGAAGGAAGGAAGGAAGGAAGGAAGGAAGGAAGGAAGGAAGGAAGGAAGGAAGGAAGGAAGGGAAGGAAGGAAGGAAGGAAGGAAGGAAGGAAGGAAGGAAGGAAGGAAGGAAGGAAGGAAGGAAGGAAGGAAGGAAGGAAGGAAGGAAGGAAGGAAGGAAGGAAGGAAGGAAGGAAGGAAGGAAGGAAGGAAGGAAGGAAGGAAGGAAGGAAGAACACCCTGTAGCACACATAGGGAAAGGAAGCCAAGAGAGAAGTCCTTGGATTTCTTTTCATGGAGAGAAGGCATGGCACAGAGGCGTGGCTCTCTGAGATACCTATCTCCTTGAGCAGGAGACAGGCAGATACTTTTATAGAGGACTGATGGGGGTGATCATCTGACTGGAAAATTCCCTTATTGGGGGAGGGCCAAACCCCACTAGTGGTGGCTGGGGGAAGTTGGGTGAGAGGCAGCTCCTATCTCTCAAGCCATCTTCATCCCCCTCAAGCCACAAAGGCAGCAGCCAATGGGCCTATCTCTTTAGGAGTGTCTGTCCTTTGGTTTAGCTTCTCAAGGAGAAGGTTCCTTGATTTCCTCCAGAAAACTTCTGAGGTACCCCAGGTCCATAACAGAAACATCATCCTCCATGAACAGAGAAAAGGTAAAAGCTTTTATAGAGGATAGATGGGGTGGCTACTTGAAAACTGGAAAGTTCCCTTTTGGGGTGGGGTGGGTGATATGGGGTTGGGACATATCCAGGAATTTGGGACTATTAAAGTTTAAGCTGGCCAGATAAACTAAAGGACAGGCACACTTTGAGACACATGCCCATTAGGCCTGGCTCCTGCCTGATGCAGCAGGGGACAGAGATAACTCCAGATGTCAGGATCACCACATCTCATTCAAGCCTTTCCCCACCCCCAAAGGGAACTTTCCATTGTCAGGTGGTCACACCATCTACCACCTATAAAAGCTTTTGCCTTTCTTCTGTTCCAGGAGATAGGTATCTCAGAGAATCATGTCTCTGAACCATCTCCCCTTGAGAGAAGTCAAGGACTTCTCTCTTCTTCTCTCTTGGTCTCCTTTCTTTAGAGCCTAAATAAGATACTATTTTATTCTAATTGGATTTGTGTGTGAGGGTGTACTCCTGAGAGTCGAGGGATTTTTTTTTAAATGATGGTCCTGACTTTTGGGGTCATCTCTGTCTTCTAGTTCTGGTCAGGTAGTAGCTACATCTAATTGGCTTTGATGCTATAGAATTTTATCTCCCCTTCTTAGGTATGTCTGTACTGATATCTAGTTGGTCAATCTAAACTTTAATAGTACCTTGATTCCTTGATATGGCTGTCCTGCTATCTGGTCATCTTTGGTTTTGCTTCTCATAGGAGAAACTTCTGATTCATCCTAAGCCCCATGTCATAAATGCTATCATTATTATTAGTAGCAGCCCCAATACTACTAAAATTGCACACCTTTAGATTATAAGCTCCCTGAGGGCAGGATCTGTCTTTTCCCTCTTTTTGTGTTCCCAGCCCTTAGCAAAGTAACTGGCCTATAGTAGGTATTTAATAAATGTTTATTGATTGATCAATTGCCCTTATAGATTTTGGATACCTGTGTTAAACTCTTATAATAAGTCTGGAAAATGACAAACTTCAGATTTCTAAAACTTCTTTCCATCTCCCCAAACCAGGCAAACACAAATGACAGAACTGATTGAACTCTATCTAGTTTTGTTTCTAGGTCAATGAATTACCAGGGGCTGACCCCACATCATATTCCAACTTCTGATTATTTTGTAAAACCTCCAAGTCATAAGTTGTAACTCCTCTGCCCCAATTAAAGACCTTAATTTTGTTATATTGATTGTTTTAATATTTTTCAGTTTGACACGACTTTAATATCTCTATCTAATGTTCCCATCTTCCTCTTCTCAAGAGGAAGGGGAAAAAAAGAAAGAAAAAGGGAAAAAAGATAAACAGAGGAGAGGAGGGATATTAGTGTACTCTCCAGCTCCTCTGTCTTTATTATCAATTTGTTAAAGTATACTATTCAAAGGATTTCCCTTTTCCAGGGACTTTAAGGGTCTGAGGCAAGTGTTTAATCCGATCCATAGCTATTTTCTTAAAAAAAAAAAAATCCTATTCTTCCTCTACCCACACATCCTCCTAAGAAACACATACACACACGTTCTCTCTCTCTCTCTCTCTCTCTCTCTCTGTCTCTCTCTCTGTCTCTCTGTCTCTGTCTCCCCCCTTCTCTATTTGACAATGTCCTTGGTACTTTTGAGGGGTGAAAAGCATGATCATAGCATACTGAGCATTTGTATTTTTATCATGCCAAGTGTCATAGGGAAAATAGGGTAGGGGGTTTGGGGTAGGAGTTGGGGTCCTTAGGAATCCATCTTTAAGGAAATAAATCCTCTTGCACACAAATCCAATAGAATAAGATAATAGTTTATTTAGGGACTGGGGAAGGGAAACCAAGAGAGAAATCCTTGGACTTTTCATGGGCAGAAGGAATGGCGCATAGCATGGCTCTGAGATACCAATCTCCTTGAGCAGGAGACAGGCAGATACTTTTATAGAGCGGACTGATGGGGGTGATCATCTGACTGTGGAAAGTTCCCTTAGTGAGGGAGGACCATCCCCCACTGGTGGTGGGTGGAGGAGTAGAGTGAGGGGGTGGCTGAGGATCTCTCAAGCCATCTCTGCTCTTCAGGCCACAAAGGCAGCACCCACACCTAATCTTATCTCCCCAGACGTGAGAGAGACTAGAATGAAGGTGGTTCTGAAGCTAGCTCCCTGGAGATCAGGTTCCACTTATCTCTTTAGGTGTGTCTGTCATTTGGTTTAATTTCTCAAGGAGAAGGTTCTTTGATGTATTTCTGGGGTTCTCTGGGCCCATAACACCAACTATATTTAAATTAGAGATAGCTATGAATCAACTTCCCTCTATTCTGTGACACATTCTTCTTTAGCTGAGAAAGGAAAATGCATGAGAACACAATTGAATAAATACTATTTGAATCCCCATTCATTTACATTTGCTGAGTAATCTATTTAGGCTGGGAGAAGTAAGAATCTGTGCAGTACCTGTAGTAAACCATTCAAAACCCTGAAAGGAAATGTACTTATGCATATTTAAAACAAAGGAACATTATTCTTTCCTGGGCTATTTAGTTAAAATGGAAATTTGTTGCAGCTGTGAGACACACCTGCCTTCTAACTTAGAGGTAGTACTTGTTATGTGGTTTAGAGATATCTTACTAATTCATTTGATTTCTAAAGAGCCAAAATTGGGCTACAAACACATCAATTTTTTTAAAAGATTTTTTTTTACATAAAAAAATCTACCCCTAAAGAGCCTGAGTTAAAGTGTAGCCGATTTTTTCCTTTTCAGCGCCTTTTTTTTTGGGGGGGGGGGGGGAAGGTCAGGGCTTTTGAAGCTGCAAGTCTTTTTTTTTTTTTTTTTTTTGCGGGGCAATTGGGGTTAAGTGACTTGCCCAGGGTCACACAGCTAGTAAGTGTTAAGTGTCTGAGGCTGCATTTGAACTCAGGTCCTCCTGACTCTAGGGCTGGTGCTCTATCCACTGCGCCATCTAGCTGCCCCACAGCTGCAAGTCTTAATGCAGACAGGGCATGGCCCACTTAACCACAGTTAACTAATTAAATCACAGCCAAAAGCTGGTCTTACGGCAGTGTGGTTCAATAATAAGAAACTATTTTAAAAATATATTTTTCTTTGCAACTTTTACACATTACAAAAAAAAATTCTTATTTTAAACTACTCTACTACAAAAGATTTTAAAAGTGGCAGTATATACTAAATCCTTAGGCACTAGATGCTATCAGATTGTTCCCCTTCCCCTTTCTCCATAGCAGAAACTACTATGAGGAAAGAAAGGGGCTCAGCCCCATAGTAGAAACTGCCACGTGGAGAGAGAAGGGCTTCAGGACACGTGGTGCCCTCCATTTTGATCCTAGTCCCCCTGTAACTATTTTGGAAATTTTAACAAATCCTTCATACTCGCCCTTCTCATGGTCCAACAGCAATTAACCTTGTAGACAACTTTTTGTAAAGACACACAAGTGTGTCGCTTGATAGACACATAAATGCACTTAAGACACAAGATAGCACACTGGAGCCCACAGTCAGCGTGGTAGGACCTGATCTGGCTTAAGACCATGAGGGCAAAATGAGTCCAATTGTTTTTTTTGTTTTTTTCTTCTCAAGTTTCAAGTTCCAAGCTCAATTGTTCAGAATGCACCCAAAGGGGAATCCCTCAGAATATTCTCTCTGCCCCAGGGGAGGCTCTGAAAACCATTCGGAAGTCTGACCCAACCCAGTTTTGGCTAGTGGAAAAGCTGACACCCACTACCCTTCCATGAGGAAGGGCAAGGGGTAGGGTCAGGCGGGAGAGAATAAATGAAAAGGGGGTTCTTACCTCTGGCTTTTGTGTCCAGAGGAAAGAGGAATTTCCCCTGCCCCATGGGGGCACTTAGAGAAATAGGTGGTGGGGGTCCTTAGGTATTTCTTTTCTTTCTTTTTTTTTTTTTGGTGGGGCAATGAGGGTTAAGTGACTTGCCCAGGGTCACACAGCTAGTGAGTATCAAGTGGCTGAGGTCAGATTTGAACTCAG
Organism: Dromiciops gliroides; assembly: GCF_019393635.1. Lineage (NCBI taxonomy): Eukaryota > Metazoa > Chordata > Mammalia > Microbiotheria > Microbiotheriidae > Dromiciops > Dromiciops gliroides. The sequence goes on along the minus strand of NC_057866.1, from coordinate 141,138,802 downwards.
GTCCTCCTGAATACAGGGCCAGTGCTTTATCCACTGCCACCAAGCTGCCCCTAGGTATTTCTTTTTAAAGAATCACACCTTTCCCAAACAATTCAACTAGAATAAAATAGTCTTTTATTTGGGCCTTTAGTGAAAGTGACCAAGAGAGAAGTCAAAGACTTCATTCACCTCAAGGGGAGGGGAGGTGGCTTAGAGACAACATGATTCTCTGAGTCACCTTTCTCCTCAACTGGCAAAGAGGCCAAAACCTTTATAGAGGACAGATGGTGGGGGGAATGGTGAGGTGACCATCTGACTGTGCAAAGTTCCCTTTCAGGGTGTGGAAAGCTTGAGTGAGGGGTGGTGGTCCTGACTTCTGGAGTTATCTTTGTCCCCTGGTACTAATTAGGCAGCAGTCATGCCTAATAGGCTTATCTCCCTTACTTCTTAGGTGTAAGAACCTTCCATCCAAGCTTCTCAAGGAGAATTACCCCAAACCCACATCATTTCTATAGTCACAAATGAAGTAAAGATGGATTTAATTGATCACATTGATTGTGAGATGTACCAAAAGAATTACAAGACTCAGTGACTCAGTTTCCCAAGTTTTATTAAAATATTGATGACCACAGGGAGAACACCAGGGAGGTGTCTCCAATAAGGAGAGGAAAATGGTTATATTTATAGTGAGAAAAAGTAGGTTATCTCCTCATTATCTTAATCTCCTCCTTAAGGAGGTACTTGACAGGGCTTATCCTAATTTGGAGTTCCTGGGGTCCTAAGACAACCCCCAAGGTGGATATCTTTTTCCTTGGAGGTGTTTTTTTGGGTTTTCGTGTCATAAGGTGAACCTAAGGACATATTTGGTCCTTTCTGCCCATCTTCCTAAAGACATGCTTAAACTTGTCAGACCCAGAGGGTCTCTGTGTTTTTATATCTCTTTATTTAAGATCCCGTGTCTAGGTATCCTGTCATCTAAGAACATTAATAGCCATTAATAGTTAATAGTCGGGGGCAGCTAGGTGGCACTGTGGGTAAAAGCACCGGCCCTGGATTCAGGAGTACCTGAGTTCAAATCCGGCCTCAGACACTTGACAAGTACTAGCTGTGTGACCCTGGGCAAGTCACTTAACCCCCATTACCCTGAAAAAAAAATAGTCAATGGTCCCTACTTACTGTCTCAGTTGATGGTATTGGTTGATAGGGACTCAAACCCTCTTGGTTACTGTAAGAACACAAACTTAAGTTAACCCTTTTAGGTACTATTGGTCAAATCTTAGGTTATCTGTTAACCCCTTTTTAGCTACTGTTGAAAGGTTATCTGTTAACCTTTTTAGACTCCTCAATTAACAAGCATCTCAGTTATGATCCTAACTGCATTTAAAAGCTAATTGTTACACTATTTATTTGAAGGGGTCAGTAAGTCTGGCGCTCTCTTTTCTACCACAGTACCAAAATGTATATTTGGATTTTTTAAAATTACAAGATTTATATATATTTTTAAAATGATTCCACCATTACACATCATGATAAATAAGAATGTCTTAAAACTTGTGGCAAAATAAGGATCCTGAAAGCCTAGGATATTACAAAGAACTGATTAGTACAATAAAACTGAGACAGTTGCTGTTTTTGGAAATTCTAAGCTTATCTGAAATATTTAATTTCTTCTCACTGTGGTATGCACACACTCTAGACAGTTATATCTCCTTCAGTTAAAAAATGGCATTTATTTCATTACAGGTAGAGAAAACATATGGTTTAAATGGAAGAAAATATTCACTGGATAAACTACTGTGGAGCTTAGCCTTATATCACTGGGTTAATTCCATTAACTACCTGTGTTTTGCTTTTCTACTTAAATGTCTTTTCTAGTATCTCTTAGATAATCCCGTTCCTCACTTTGTAAATTTCTCCTAGCTCCAATGCTTCCCCTTGATTTTCTTTATACAAGACTATCCAAAGAAAGGTCATGAAATCACTACCAAGACTTTTTTCTTCAGTCCTTTTCTGTCTGTCCTTTCTTGACAGAAAGAGCCTTCAAACACTGAGCATATGAGATGGTGTGCTCTTGACTGCTGTCTTGGTTGGTAACCAGTGGGGGCCACCATATCCCCAGTAATTGGCAAAGTGGTGAACAGATTAATTTAACTCCCAATTTATAGCATACTCTAGATTCATCCAATAGAATAAAGGTCTATTGATTGGCATTTCTTCCTGTGTATCCTTTGGATGGAGGAGGCTAAAAGGGTTAACAGATAACCTATCATTTGTAGCTAAAAGGGGTTAACAGATAATCTAATATCAATAGTACCTAAAAGGGTTAATAGAGAAACTAAGGTCTGCATTCTTACAGTAACCAAGAGGGTTTGTCCCTATCAACCCTTACCATCAACAGAAACAGTAACTAGGGACTATTAACCATTAATAGCCATTAATATTCCTAGATGACAGGATACCTAGAAACCAGACCTTAAAAAAGACATATCAAAAACACAGAGATCCTCTGGGTCTTACAAGTTTAAGCATGTCTTTAGGAAAATGGGCAGAAAGGACCAAATGTGTCCTTAAGTTCACCTTACGATGTGTAAACCCAAAAAAACACCTCCAAGGAAAAAGGTACCCATCTCAGAGGTTGGCTTAGGACCCCAAGAACTCCAAATTAGGATAAGCCCTCCCCTGTACCTCCTTAAAGTGGAGATTAGGATAATGAGGAGATAATTAATTTTTTCTTACTATAAATATAACCATTTTCATCCCTCTATTTGAGACACATTTCCTCCGTGTCTCCCTGTGTACTCACAGTATTTTTTGGTTTGGTTTGGTTTGGGTTTTTACAGAGCAATGAGAGTTAAGTGACTTGCTCAGGGTCACACAGCCAATAAGTGTCAAGTGTCTGAGACCGGATTTGAACTCAGGTCCTCCTGAATCCAGGGCTGGTGCTTTATCCACTGCACCACCTAGTAGCCCCTGCCTCACAATATTTTAATAAAACTTGGGAAACTGAGTCACTGAGTCCTGTAATTCTTTGGAATGCCTCACGATTAATTTGATCAATTAAATCCATCCCCCCACATCATTTCCAATAAATCTAAATTCTCTTCCCAAAGTCTTTCATGCAGTCACCTCTTAAAGCACTGATTGACTTGTTCATCAAGCTAACAGAGCCATATGTCAGTAACACAAATGAGGATATGGAAAGGAGAAGAGTTTATGCATTGTTGTTGTTCAACCTTTGTTTGAAGAGGATCAATGACATCAGCAGGGTGATGTCTTGACTTGCAAGTAAATTGGATTTAAGTGAGGCAGGTGTGCACAAAGTCATCAGCCTCATTCTCTCCTCCAGAGTCTTTCAGAGTCCAGTGGCAAGACATGTCAGGATGACTGGCAAAGAACCCATATGCAGTTGGTGGGAGACCTTGACCTTTTTAAGCTAAGACCTTTCCTAGGTCTCAGTTTGTCTGAGACAACACACATTCAGGTAGGTAAGAAGGGTTTATGCAAGTGAAAATTCAAGGGAATACCAAGATTTCTTCCAAATTGTTTTTCTCAGTGAATTTCCAGTTGATATTTTGGCAGCATGACCTAGAGTCAGAAAAACCTAGATTCGAATACCATCATTGATATTTACCTGCCACATGACCCTAAACAATTCATTTAACCTCCCTGTGCTTCTGGCAATTCCCATGGACTTAACTACTAATTCATAGATGGGTTGCAATCTAGCTCTGTATCAGTGGAAGGAGTTCCCACACCTTACTGATAATATCACAGATTTTCCACATTTCCTTATAAACCTGATAGAAACATTATTAAAAGCCTCTTGGCACAATTGCACATTGAATAAACAAATCACTTCATGTCCTAATCCCTCATTTCCAATTAGAATTCTTGTTTAAATTGGTTTCACTGAAATATTTCTATTACCCATAGTATAATGCATAGCATGGTATGTTGGGAAAAGGGTTTCCCCATCTAAATCAATGATTCTATTCCCACCACCTCAAAGAGCAAATAGATGTGAGAGGCTACATAAATGCACTCTTGCCTCATCTCCAATTCTTTGAATCCTCAGCTTTTCTTAAAGCACAACTCAGAATCACCCCCAAAATAAGGCCTTTCCTGATTCCTCAGACTCCCATTATTATCACTTTCTTCTCATTAATTTATTCAACAAGCATTCCCTCTAGAATTTTATACCGTATATATTTCGTATTTACTTACTTATATACCATATTCTATCCCTCCAGGGAAATGTATAGTCCTTGAGGGCAAGAACTGCTCTGTTTTACATGTAGTCATCATATTTGTTGTTCAGTTGTTTCAGTTATGTCTGCCTCTTTTGTGACCCCATTTGGGATTTTCTTGACAAAGATACTGAAGTAGTTTGCCATGTCCTTTTCCAGCTCATTTTACAGATGAGGAACTGAAGTAGAAAGAGTTATGTGACTCGCCCAAGGTCACAGGGCTAGTACATATCTAAGGTCTACCTGACTCCAGGCCCAGATCTCTATCCATTGTGTCATCAAGCTGCCATCACCATGGTCAGCATCTAACAAAAGTTTGTTGTATCTAATTGAATTAAAAAAACATAAAATGAACTCAGATTGGTCGAGAAAGACTGAGGAACAGAGAATTGGGCTAAACCAGAGTTTATGGAGGCAGATGTGCTAGAAATGCATAGATAAGTGGCTGGGAGGTTGCTGGCTTCTTAGCTGATGACTTCTTGGATATTCACCTCCAGGAAATGATTTACTTGTAGAGACAAGATCGATCATAAACATTTTATTATCTTGTGCACTATTCTATTTGCTATGTAGCTATATAGCTCTTCAAAAACTCCTTTATAAAATCATCTTTGTAAATATGTATTGTTTAAACGGTCACAGTTTTCTTTAAGAGGCTACAGCTTCTAATTTGTTGATTTTTCAATAAGGCAGAAAACAGAAATGAAATTATTTACTCTCCTCTTTTGGCATAGGTTTCTGTGACATCCAAAGGTCTGATGCAGGCTGTTTCCACTCCTTTCCAAAAATTGTATTCAAACTAAAAGACTTGAAGTATTCCAGGCGATGACTAAAAGAAAAAGAAAATGGAGTGGGAGTTGAAATGGATTTTGAATCTGGGGAAATAGCTGTCTTAAAGGAGAATTTATTCTATTTTGTCAGATCTTTTATGTAGCAATTTTCTATTTTAATAAACTCCAAAGTAGACAATATCATATAGGAACAACTTCTCTTGATCTGAAAACACCCCTCGTGGTTTAACAGTTAATGTCTTGAAAATACCTTTCATTCCTAAATAGCTTTAAACAAAGAACCCATATACCCTTTCCAGATATTAGAAAAAGTCAAAAACTTTGTTGATATTGTTTTCATTACAGGCATTTAAGAAACTATTCTAAAAAGTTTCAGCTCCACATATACACAATCAAATCAGAAACATTGTTCTTCCCTTTTTAGGCAGAATAATAGACTCTTACAAAGGTTCCATCATGTACTTATGAGAAAAAAAGAAAAAAAATAGATTTCCTTCCATGCACCAGTGCAGCATTCTCTGAGAAACTGCATTTATGCCCTTCTCTACCTTGACTAGGGGTGTGAGCTAAGTCTCCCATCAGTCATGACTACTATGCAGAACAGTAGAAGAGTGATGATAGCTAGTGCAAAGTGTGGGAATTTATTTTGATTTGGGGACCCTGCCTTTGGGCTGAGATCTAAAAGCCTTAGGCCCTCAGGGGTTTTTTCTGTGTAAGAGGGGCTGGTGCTCCTCCCCCTCCACTTCAGCTGAGCTAAAAAGCCCTGTGGGCTTTACAGGATGCCAGGTCAGACGGCTGGGGGAAAAAGCCCCAGCTCCCTACACCCTGAGGGAGCTACCCCAGAGATCCCAGGTTTGTCCTGCCAGGCCCTAGCGTAGCCCATGCAGAGGTCCTAGGCTTGCAGCAGGGGGCACGGGCCCTCGAGCCCTGCTGGGCACAGCCCTAGTGCAGCCGGCAGATTAGCTTGGTGGGGTGGGGGGGGGGCACAGGAAGCCTGAGGTTTGAGGGGAGAGAAGGAACATATATATAGGGGAGAAGACAGTGAAGGAGAAGGCCAGAAGATTAAGAAGACAGTAAGGGAGGAACGGACAGAAAGGGAGCTACTACAAGGACGCTAAGGAGACTGAGGCTATGTAAAGAGAGGGGCTGAAGGGACTGAGAAAAGGCTAAGAGCAAGGAGGCTGGAGGACACCAGAGGACTAAGAGAACACAAGGAGGTCTGTGAGAGAGAGAGAGAGACACAGGGGTTCAGGGTGGCAGTATGGAGAGGAAAGTTAGACACAGCAGAGTCGACAAAGTGAAAGGGGCTTGGAGTTAGAAGAAAGTAGCTGAGCAGTGAAAGTGAAAGGGAAGCTGGGGAGCTGGAGTGAAGGAGAAAAAGAGTGAAAGTTGGAGAAAGCTGGAACATACCCTAAGGAAAGAGACAGCAACAGCCCTTATTATATTAAAAGCAGACGGGTTGTATAATTTGCATTTCTTAACCCTTATCATTTACATTGATTTTTATAAATAAATTCTGTTTTGATTATTTAATTAAGAGGCTTCTTAATCTTTTGCTTATCAACTTGGGAGAAGAGCAAATGTGGATAAATTTTTAAATGGCCCATACTAAATGAATAGCAGTCAGAGAGCCAGCAAGTCAAAAGTCCTCAGATTAGTCCTCCAGTAAGATTAAGCCCCCCAGTCAATTTAGGCCCAGCAGTTAGTAAAAAATATTTCCACATTTGAATGGTGACCTTGGCAGGACTCACAGCCCAATTATAATTTTCTAAACTTATAATTTTTCATATAAGTACAGTTATAAATTTTTCCAAGTTAGTTATAGTTAATATATTTTTTACAAAGGCTAGAGATGATTTAATTAATGAGTAGAATGAGTGAATGAATGTATGAATGAATGAAAAAGCATTCATTAAACATTTACTTTTAAACTCTAGGGATACAAAGAGAAAAAAGTGAGATAATCTCTACTCTCAAAGTGTTCACATTCTAATTGGGGGGGGGCAATAAATGAAAGTTCAGCTAAAGAACAGATGGAAAGGCCCAGAAATCCTAAAGAGTTTACTGGTGCAACTTAAAGACCCCAGGGCTAATGACAAGGACCTAAGGGTCCTTAAATTACAGCAGTTGATCAAGTGATAATGGCCAAGGCTCTGGAAGGTATAGGATCAGGGCAAATGGCAAGGCCCAGAGGATGTTAGAATTCAATGGCAGAACAGATGATAAGATCTGGGAGTTCTCCATCTCACTAGAAGGATCAGACTTTCATCTTATCAAATTGATATGATGTGTTGAATGGCCCATATAGGGTCTGGGCAACCCATGGTCATGGAAGGAAGCAAAAGGAATACAAGAGGAGAAAGTAGGTGCCTGGGGATGGGAGGGGGGGAGAGGAACAAAAATAATGCAAGTCCTGATGCCAGCATGGGTAAAGAAATATCAGCTTGATGTCTGAACCAATTATTCCTGGCTCCCTGACCCTCCTTATCTATTAGATGACCTCTACACCTGTCATGCTTGGAGTAAAATGGGTAAAACATGAAGGATAGAACAGCATAGTGGTTGTATAAAGGAAAACATTAAAGAACTGAGTGGAAAAGAAGAATAGATAATGGCCAAAGAGAAGAGTAGAGTAGTAAAAGAGAGGAAAGTTAAGAGGAGAGAAAGTAGAGAATAAAGAATTTTCAAAAAACGGGATGGGAAGAGAAAGGACTTAAAGAAACAAGTTAGAGGAAAAATCTGGTGAAAAGGGAGGGCACAGGTTGCAGAAAGGGCCAGAACTGAATGTAAACATTGCCAAAACATTGGGCTGTGCCCAAAAAGTAAACCTCCCACCAACAGCTCTTCTCTTCACCGCTGGGATTCTGGTTATGCTCCTTCTGATAAAGTCTGAAAAAGCTGAAGCTAGTGACAAGAGCAAGTAACTAAGGAGCCAGGAGGTACATAGGACTGGATTAGACATTTAAAGCAATTTCCTTTCCTTTACTCTAAGAGTGGGTACTTAGTATTAGTGGGTACTGTCCTCACAAGATCCATGGAATCACAATTTCCTATCCTCCAGATACAATTCATTTTACACACACACACACACAACTTACAAATCAGGTTCCTGTCCTTTTTGTATTTCATCTTGAGGTATGGGGTAAAGTGCTTCATAAGTTCTTCCCGCTTTTGATCCATGAATTGCAAATGAATTAAATTTATCTACACCAGGAGGAAAATAACTCCAAGGAAGATGAACTTTTCCTTCCCATGCATTCTCATGTCTGGACACCTCAAACGACAAAGCAAGCTCTCGCTAGAACAAAAGCAAAATGAAGATATACATAAGGTAATGTGGCAAATTTGCACCATTATAGAAAGTATCTGGATATTTCAAAGGGCTGATTCCTGTGCAGCTGATTACTTACTTTCCATGATTTTCTTCTCCCAGTTAGTAAAATCGCCAGATGTTGTCCATGGCTGTCAAAATGGAAATACCTTGTAAGTACTTTAGAAAAAGAAACCAAAATTATTTCCCTTACTACTTTGTATCAAAAAACATGCATGAACTTGTGGGCATTTCTGCCATGAAGTTTTCCAATGACAAACAAAGCCAAATGAAAATATTGAGCCAATGAAAGTATAGAAGTGACTACACTGAAAAATGATATATTTGAATTTTCTACTCTTCAGAGCAAGGGACCCATTAACTTATTTTCCAACAAATTTTATATCTTTTGTTTTTAAAATCATCTACCTTTCCCAGTATATCTCTCCTCCTTTTCCCAGAAAACCATCTTTTATGACAAAGAATGGGGGGGAGGGGCAGCTAGGTGGCACAGTGGATAAAGCACTGGCCCTGGATTCAGGAGGACCTGAGTTCAAATCCAACCTCAGACACTTGACACTTACTGTGTGACCCTGGGCAAGTCACTTAACCCTCATTGACCCACAAAAAGAAAAAAGAAAAAGAAAAAACCACAAAGAATGAAAAAGGAAGGATGAATGAAAAAGCATTTATTAAGAGCTTACTTACTGTGTGAAAAACATTGTGCTAAGTTCTAGAGCTATTAACAGAAAAACAAGACTGTTCCTGTTATCTAGGAGCTCACATTCTCATAGGCTGAGACAACAAACACTTAAGAGCAGCAAATTAGATTAAAAGGCTCCTTGATCCTTAGGATTAAACTACAAAGCAGATGGTGAGTCCCTTTCATTAATGTTATCTCCATAAATTAACTCTGGACTTCTTGTACTTTAGTGGTAAAAACTTTCTTTTCTGAATCTTCAGTTGCTTTGTCAGTCCCTGCAGAAGCAATTACCAAATAACATCTCCACAAAGGTTGGTTCCCTGGGTGATGGTTATAGGGGTTGAACACAATACTCTATATGTTGACTGTCTAGGGTAAACCACAGAGGGAGTTTCATTTCCTTCTAACTGAAAGTTATTGTTTGCTTAATGTAGACCTAGATTGCATTAGCTTTTCTGGTTACCTTTATCACATTGCTGATTCCTGTTGATGTTATAATTCACTAAATCCCTCAGATGTTTTTGAAACAAACTGTTGTCTCCCATCCTGTACTTCCAAAGTTGGTGTATTGTTGTTTTTCTTTTGATCCAAGGTAAGACTCTATATTCCTATTGAATTTCATCTTATTATATTGTATGACATTCAAGTCTATTGAGAATTTTTTGATGCCTATCATCTAGTGTTTTAGTGATACCTCTCAGCTTTGTATCATTTGTAAATATGATGAATATTTATGCTTTTATCCAAGTCATTGATTAAACTCGTTAAATAGCACAGGGCCAAGCATAGTTTGCTGGGGCATTTCACTAGAGACTTCCTGCCACACTGAGTTAGCATTAACTATCTACAAATCCTGCTATTCACTTAGTTCTGAATCCATCTCACTGTATTCTTATATAGTCCACATCTCTTCATCTTCACCATAAGAATGGCAAGAGATGTTTTATGAAATGTTTTGTAAACTACATTTACAGATATCCTCTCATCTCCTTAGTAACACTGTCCCAAAAGGGGGCAGGGGGGGGGGGAGAGAAAATAAAAAATACTGTTTGTCTGGCACGAACTGGTCTTGATGAAACCATGTTGGCTTTTTGTAGTCACTGTTCCCTTTTTTTCTCACTACACATCCTTTTAATACTTCCTAAAATTTTCCCAGGAATTAGAGTTAAGCTCCCTGGCCAATAATTTGCAGGCTGTGTTCTCTTCCCTTTTTCAAAAATTGGGACATTTACCTGTATCCAATCTTGTTGTGCCTCTCCAATTTTCCGTGATCTATTACTGACAGGGATTCAGCAATTACATCCACCAGTTTCTTTTAGTACCTAAAGATATAGTTCATCCTGGCCAGGTGATTTGAATGCATCAAAGGAATCCAATGCACTCTTATTACCTCCTAATTTATCCTAAGATACTTATCTCCCTATTAACCATTTTTATTATCATTTCCCCTACAAAAGTCATTCTGGGCAGAGAAAATCTAAGTAAAATAGAAATTGAGTAACTCTTCCTTCTCTATATTGTCATTTATAATTATCCCATCTACCACTGAGGAGAGGTGCTATCCTTACTCTAATCTTCCTTGGTCTATTAAATATGACAACAAAAATGTTTTGGTGTCCTAAGTTCCCTCTCTAGCCCCAAGTTCATTCTGAGCTTTCATAATCCTGACACCATTATGACAAGACCATGCCATTTGCTTATGCTGATTCTCTATTATATGCCTTGGCTTCCATCTTCTGTTCACTGATTTCTAAAATATATGATGTTTTGTTGAGTTTCCTGTGCATTCACATAGCTTTCTTCAAGCATCTCCAGCGTTTTCTATTCTTTGGCATTTTTTCCCTATGTGTCTTCAGAATTTTATTCTTACATATCTCCCATCCCTCCTGGAATGGCTTCCCTTGTAGAATTTTAGTCCATGGGATCCTAGCTAACCTTTCTATGACTCCTTCGAGGATTGGATCCAGGCTGTGAATATCTGAACATCTGTTAGCGTGTTGAATATTTTTCATCTACTGCATAAGAGTTATAACATGGTTAAAACTTTTATTAAAACTACTTAGCATGATTTTAATATATATGTATGTGGGTTTGGAAGACAATATATGTGTATGAATAAATATATTAAATATTATATATGTATATATGTTAGTATATACATATATAAAGATGACATATCACCTTTTTATTTTTATTTGTGAGGGAGGAGGGGTAAAGAACTCCTGGAGAATAAACTTTATTCTACCAAGATAAGCCTGATGTAGAGAGTTAACTTAATCAATGAGAAGTTACTTGATTTGCCCAGGGTCCCAGAGACAGTATGTATCAGTTATGTCCTTCAAACTCCAAATGCCACTCTCTATCCATGACACCTCACTTCAAAGAGTCATTGTGGGGAAAGCACTTTATAAACTATAATATATAGTGATAGTGGGAGCAACACATATTATTATATGTGTTGAAGAGTAGTATAAAGTATTCAATTAGGTGTTAATTAGAGATAGACTAGAAAGACCAGGAGAGTTACAGTTAAATCTGAAAACTGAACAACCCAATGCTAGAGTGCTAACGGAGTTTAAAACTGGGGGTTTTTTTGCCCCAGATTTATGATTTCCTCAGTTTGGAGCTCCTCATGTGGATTCCTTACACCAATACTAGTTGCTTGGGACATTAAGAGGTTAAGTGATTTGCCCAGAGTCAAAAGCTATTATATGTCAGAGGCAGGACTGGGATCAAGGTCTTCTTGGTTGCAAGGCCAGCCTTCTATCCATGATACCAAGTTGCCTTCTCTTATAATTGAGTAAACAACAAAACTAAAATGTCTTTAATCAAGATCTCACTCATGTGGCATTTGGAGTGATGATTCATTTTTGCATTATAAATATTAGTGCTTGCTGATATTTACATGTCTCATTAAAGTTTGGAAAGCATATTATATATGCACTTTAACTGGATCTTCACAACTCTGTAAAGTAAGTGCAAAAGACATTATTAGCCCCATCTTACAAATGAGGAAACTAAGACTAAAAAAGTCAGGTGGTTTGCCTGGGACTACACAATCAGGAATTGAGGGGCAGAAGAATGCAGTGGAAAAAGCTGAACTTAGAGTAAGAGGACCTGAGTACATATTCTGCATCTGCCATTTATTATGTGTATGACCTTGGATAAGTCATTTAACCCTTCTTGAGACTCAGTTTCTCCATCTGCAAAATGACGGTATTGAACTTAATAATTTCTAAAGTCCCTTCCAAATTTAGATCTAATGAATCTAAGTATATAAGGTGAGATTAAAACCCAGGTCTTCCTGATTCCAAATCCATTGCTTTATCTAGTATAACATTTTATCTAGGAAAAAAATAGTCTTCTAAGAAAATTAAGACCATATATAACACAAGGCGACACAGGGCTATTTAAACTATTTAATAATTTAATTAGGTTGATACAACCAATATTTTTCAAGCAGTCAAGATGTGACTATGTACAAAAATGGATAGACTGATTTGAAATAATTGTATCTGCATATTAAAGCAGGTTCCCTAGAATGAAACATTTTATTAAACTGATTTAGTGTATCTGTATCTGTGATTTTAAAATACTTGGTCTATAAAACTCCAAATTTACCATATAAATAAATCAAAGGATGATTCATTAGTAATTTTACAAATGAATCAATCCCTCAAATATCTTCACTATGTGGTAAAATATGAAAGTTTTTAACAGTCGGTTAGGATAAGTGAAAGACGCCAGTTTTTCAAGGACCACCCTTTTGGGGAGGAGATGAACAGTCTGCCTGCTGCGCATGTCAGACTGCCTGCCGGGTACAGTCCGCCTGCTGCGCATGTCAGACTGCCTGCCAGGTACAGTGCGCCTGCTGCGCATGTCAGACTGCCTGCCGGGTTTTTTTGACTTCCGGGGTGGAGAGAACGGGAGTAGCCTTTTTTGCCGGTTTGGCGGGACTCCGGGCGGCGCGGCACAGACGGTCTGACTCACTCCAAAGGTGGCCTAAATCGGTTTGGTGAGTTTTTATAAGGAATATAGACAGCCTAGATTTAAGACGATTTGTACTGTATTTCTGTTTTCCTATCCTTCTAATCAACAACACCTTATATACAATAAAGGCTCTATCTAGAAAACCAGAAGCTTCTTCCATTTACTAGTCTGGGAGATGAATTAAGGGAAGGGTTAAGTAGGGGAGATTTATGATCTAATATCCAATTTTAAATCTCACAGTTTGGCGACCCCGAAGGGACCTTAAGGACCCTCCCACCCTCCCTAGTTTGGCCATAAGCCGGCTAATTCGGTGGATTTTCCAAATACCCCCCCCCCCCCCCCCCGCGGACTTTCCCTTTGTCTAATCTCCCTTAAAGACTTTAAGCCTCTAAAAGTCTTGCTTTAAACAGAAAAGCCAGCCCAGTTTAAAGGGCAAGATGCTCGAATATTCTACCATCCCTTTGATTTTTCTCATCGGAATGTATTGGGACAGCATAACATCCCGACTTAGAGGAATAGTTTATTCAATGGTCCTTCATAACATTATTGGTTTTTTCCTCATTCAGGCAGCAAAAAGTTTTTTGTATAATAGTATACGTGAGAATCTTTGGGAAAATACGTTTAATATAAGTAGAAATTTTATGCCTGCAATTGAAATACCTTTTAATACCACATCCATAGTTCATACGACTAAGGATTTTATTTTTTTTTGTTGTTTTTTTTTTGTTTTTGTTATTATCATTGTTATGATGTGGGGGAAACTCTCACATATGGAGAGAGACCTCAAAATGGCTGTTTCTACTAGAGATGATCCAAGTTCAGAATCAGATCAGCAGAAACTACTCCCTCTGCAGGAAGCTATAGAACATAGTAAGAAGGGAGTGCCAATTCAAGTCAGAAAATATAGCCCCTTTAGACCAAGTGACTTGAGCGCATGGAAATCAATCATCCCTAGTTTTGAGAAAAATCCAAACACTGTAATTTCACAGTTAAGGACTATATTTAATGCATATCAACCCAGTTGGGCTGATGTTACTTGCCTTTTGGAAACTTTACTGTCCCCAACTGAGATTACAGATATTATCTCAGCAGGAAATGCCCTTGTTGCGAAAGGTAAGGCCGATGTGGAATGGCCTCTAAAGGATCCAGAGTGGAATTATAATGATGATAGGGATTTCCAAAGATTAAAAGATGCTAGAGAAACACTTCTGAAGGGAATGGAATCTTGCTCTAGAAAACCGGAAAACTGGCAGAAATTTTTAAGCCTACCTCAGGAGGCTAATGAAAGACCAAACAGATTTTATGATAGACTTTGTGAGGCCGCTAGACAGTACACCAGATTGGATCCAGTAGATTTAAGAGATTCCTGTATCATTCTCAACACATTTGTTTATAATTCACTGCCAGAAATACGCAGATACTTTCTGAAACAATGTCCAGACTGGAGAAATCTCTCAGTAGATAGAATTAAGGAACTTGCAAATTATGTCTTTGACTCACGTGAGGAAGATCCAGATCACCCTAAACAGAGCATTCTGGCACCAGCGATTCCTAGTCAGCCATGTGGACACCGGAACAAGGACACTAAGGTGTGTTGTTACTGTCGTAAGGAGGGGCATGAATTGAGAGAATGTAGGACTTGGAGAAGAAATTCTAATTCTAATTACAGGCGAAATCAAAATAGAAATAGATCTTTTTGGAGGAATACAGAAAGGCAGTACCAGAATAATGGTAACCAAGACCCCCCTCAGAAGAGGACACAGGAATGATGGTGTCTTGGGGAGGAATGGAACATAGATAATGAAAGCCATATATTCCCAGATCCAGATTTTTTGAATGCACTTGTGCCAGTCCATTCACCTCCCCAGAGTAATGAACCACATGTCACCTTAAAAGTGGGGGAGACTTATTATGATTGTCTGCTAGACACAGGAGCCTCTAAATCAGTATTAGTAAGCAAACCAGATGCTGGGTGTAGACCTGTAGGATTTTTGAATGTAGTGGGAGTCTCAGGAAAGAGCCAGAGAGTGGCAAAATTGAATCCTCGCATGGTATCTATGGGGCCCTTAACAGTGGAACATTCATTTTTACTCATGCCTGATGCCCCTGTAAATTTATTAGGTCGTGATCTCCTTTGCAAGCTTAGAGCAACCATATCTTGTGCTCCAGATGGGGCTGTCTCCTTACAATTGCCAGAGGATACTGTTCATTTATTACCAATTTTACTTACAGAAGCTCAAGGAACAGCAGGGGAGGTATCCAAAATCCCCTCTGACATTCCTGAGTCTTTATGGGCCTCATCCCCTAATGAGGTGGGGCTCCTTAAGTCTGCCATGCCTGTTACCTTTAAAGTTAAGGGGGGACCACCCCCCTCCATTCCACAGTATCCATTGTCTAGGGAAGCAATAGAAGGGATCACCCCTATAATTGAGGCTTTGAAAAGCCAGGGTATTATTATTCCATGTCATCACTCTCCATGCAATACTCCCATTTTGCCAGTTAAAAAACCCAAGCCTGGGCCAGATGGTAAACCTGTTTATCGCTTTGTGCAAGATCTTAGAGCGATTAATAATTATGTTATTCCTAGACATTCTATAGTCGCAAATCCGGCTATGATAATTTCCTCAATTCCCTATGAATCTACATGTTTCACAGTGGTAGACCTTTGCTCTGCCTTTTTCTCCATACCAGTACATGAGGACTTCCAATATTTATTTGCTTTTACCTGGAAAAATAGACAGTGGACCTGGACTAGACTCCCACAGGGATTTGTAGACAGTCCCACATTATTTTCCCAAATTTTACAGCAGGATCTGGCCTCTATTACCTTTAAGGGCTCCACACTAGTACAATATGTAGATGACTTACTTTTGGCCTCTCCTAATGCTGAAATTTGTCAGGAAGATAGCCGTCACTTACTGCTGGAGCTGCACAAGAGAGGACACAAGGTTTCCAAGACAAAGGTACAATGGTGTTTGCCCCAGGTAGAATATTTAGGATTTATTTTGGCTGCTGGAACTCGCTCTGTCTCTTCTAAGAGAGTCCAGGCCATTCAACAACTCTCTGCCCCCACTACTAAGAGGCAGTTGAGAGCCATTCTGGGAGCAGCTGGGTACTGTAGACAATGGATACCCTCTTTTGGTGAAATTACTAAACCCCTCATAGCTCTTACAAAAAGTTCTGTTCCAGACAGTTTACAGTTGGATCCCCAGCATCTCTCAGCCATAAAAGAATTAAAACGGGCCTTGTTATCAGCACCTGCCCTAGGACTGCCAGATTATAGTAAGCCTTTCACTCTCTTTGTGCATGAACAAAGGGGGGTGGCTTCTGGAGTCCTGACTCAGTCACTGGGGCCTAACCAACGTCCTATAGCCTACTATTCAATTCAGCTGGACCCTGTAGCGGCTGGAGCGCCACCTTGCCTTAGAGCAGTGGCGGCCACAGCGCTTTTGGTAGAAAAAGCCTCTGATTTGGTCCTAGGTAACCCTCTAACTGTGCAATGCCCTCACGAAGTGGAGGCTCTCTTACTACGTCACAGGACACAAGCCTTTTCAGATCAAAGGCTGGCTAAGTATGAAATAACCCTGTTAGGTAATGAGAATATCACTTTAAAACGCTGCACAGTTCTTAATCCAGCAACACTACTCCCTAACTTACCATTCTCGGGGGAACCGTTGCATGACTGTGCTTCTTTAGTTGATATGGCTGAAAAACCCCGTGATGATCTTTTTGATACACCTTTAGAAAATCCTGATCTTGTCCTCTATACAGATGGTTCCTCATTTATGAGAGAGGGAACCCGTTTTACTGGAGCTGCTGTAGTTTCTGATTATGACACCCTCTGGGCAGCTTCTCTGCCTTCCCATTTTAGTGCACAGGCTGCTGAACTTGTGGCTCTTACACAGGCCTGTAATATAGCTAAAGATAAGAGTGCCACCATTTTTACTGACTCGAAATATGGCTTTGGCATATGCCACTTTATTGGTATGATTTGGCGTCAACGAGGCTTTCTAACATCCTCGGGCAAGGCTATTGCCAATGGGGACCTTATCAAGGACCTCTTAGATGCCCTAAAACTGCCTTCTTCCCTAGCCGTTGTACATTGCCCTGCCCACACAGGGAATAGTGATCCTGTTTCAAAGGGAAATGCACGAGCCGATTCTGCAGCCAAGCTTGCTGCATTAGAAGCTCCTGAACATGTATTTAACCTTTCACCTTCTGAGGATATTCCTTCCAACCTAACCTATGACGATTCTGAAGTAGAAAAGTGGAAAAAGAAATTTAAGGCGAAACAGATCAATGGCATCTGGGTGTCTCCGGAAGGTAAGCCATTTCTTCCCCGGAAATTCTACCACCAGGTATGCCTCTCTGTTCACAGAAAAGGCCATTTTGGTACACAAGGCATTGTAGACTCTATTAAGAGAACCTGGATAGCACCAGGTGTGACTAATACAGCATCTCGAATCTGCTCGGGCTGCTCCACATGTCAGTCTTATAATCAGTATGCTTTTAAGGTCAAAGCTTATGGAGGGCGTCCTCTAGCATATACACCTTTTGAGCACTTACAAATTGATTATATTACTATGCCAAAAGCAGGACATTATAAATTTTGCCTTGTTATAGTTGATCAGCTCACTCGGTGGGTGGAGGCCTTTCCCAGCCCCCGAGCCACAGCTGCCTTTGTTGCCAAAATTCTTCTTAAAGAGATAGTACCTCGTTTTGGCCCACCAGCCCGCATCGATTCTGACAAAGGCACACATTTCACTGATTCGATTTTATCCCAAATCTACTCTTTCTTGGGAGTGACTCCAAAATTCCACACGCCCTACCATCCACAAAGTTCAGGCCAAGTCGAACGTATGAATAAAGAGCTTAAGAGTATGATTGGCAAATTATGTACTGAAACCCATTTGAAATGGCCTGATGTTCTACCATTGGCATTATTCTATCTACGAAGTAGACCAAGAGGAGAACTTCATATATCTCCTTATGAAATGCTTTTTGGTCACCCTCCTATCCAAGCTAAAACTTTTTCCCCAGTTTATACATCACTGGTGGGAGGTGATACTTCTGTTGCTTCCTATATACAGGAATTACAGACCAGGCTACGTGAACTCCATGAGGCAGGAGCTGTGGTCCAGGCAGGACCATTAGACTTTTCATTGCATAACTTCAACCCAGGAGATAAAATATATGTAAAGAATTTTCAGAGAACCAGTGGAACTCAACCTGCCTGGGAAGGACCTTTTCAGGTATTATTGACAACTCCTACCGCCATTAAAATTGGTGAAAAAGACTCATGGATTCATTGCTCTCATATAAAGCCTGCACCATTCATAGGTGAAGAGATTTCAGATAGACCTGAGGTAGACGCTAAAGAGGTAAAAACCCTAACGATAGCAACTGTTAAAGAGCAAAGAAAGTTCAGAGGAAACAGGAAGTTCCCATTTAAGAATCCCACTGATCAGTTAAATGCTTTGGGACTCAGTCTTCGTAAAGTATCAGGAGACGGAAATTGCCTTTTTAGGGCTTTAGCAGACCAGCTAGAAGGTCACTGTAGAAATCATCTCAGACACAGACAAGAAGCTGCTTCTTATATGATTAACCATAGACAAGAGTTTGAGTCTTTTATAGTAAATGACTCCCCTTTTGAAGAATATGTTGATGAATTAAAGAAATTTGGAAAGTGGGGAGGAAATGATACAATTGTAGCATTTGCTAAGCAGCATCAGCTGAATGTTGTGGTTCATCAATTAAATCAGCCTTTATTGAAAATCAGTGGCACAGACAAAACTGATGCTACAGAACTCCACATTTTCTACCATAAAGAACATTATGACAGCATTAGAAAGATCAATGACAATTCAGAAACCCCTGCCACTTTGGCATGCAGAGAATTGGGGAACCAGTTAAAACAATGTGGCATACCCCAAACTCTAGCAGCTTAAATACCTTATAATTTAACAAGCATTTCCTTCTACAGGCAAAAGCACTGAAGTACATGGCCTAGTTTTCTGGCCTACCTCAACTATTTTTTTTTTTATTTTATTAATTTTTGGGTTTTTTTTGTTTTTGTTTTGACTTTTGAAAGGCACTGAAAAGACCTGGAATTGACTGCACCTTTAAGTTCTTTAAGAGCACAAAAGGGTGCTTAGCGAATCTTTTGCTTTTTATTTTTTATTTTTGGTTTTGCTTTGGTTTTTTTTTTACTTTTGT
The DNA here is from genome assembly GCF_019393635.1 of Dromiciops gliroides. Taxonomy (NCBI): domain Eukaryota; kingdom Metazoa; phylum Chordata; class Mammalia; order Microbiotheria; family Microbiotheriidae; genus Dromiciops; species Dromiciops gliroides. Next base: position 141,119,566 of record NC_057866.1, on the reverse strand, counting down.
TTCTTTTGCTTTTCTTTAAAACTAAATTTTGTAAACTAAGTGATTATTCAAAGACATTTTAAGTATATGCTGTGGGTGAGGCTATCGGGCCTCAGAAGCTACCAGAATTCTTCTTTTTTTTTATTTACTCTTTCTTTTTGAGAGAACCATGAGTTCTAATGAGTTTTGTTTTATTTATTTATTTTTCTCCTTTCTCTTGTATGTTGTTCTGTTTAACTAAAAAGTACCAGAAATTGCTTGATACCTCACTGAAAACATTGAATATTGAATCTTGCTAATTGAAGTCTTATTTCTTTTTGATGAATTAATCACCACTTTAAGTATCTGCTACTGTTATATCAGAGAATTCATGTATAAGATGATGTGGTCTACTTGCTAAAAGAAGATTATGTAATAATGTCTAAAAGAAGATTATGTAACAATGTCTAATATAATCAGCTATTTACATTCGTTTATTATTTATATGTCATTATACTCTGGGTATGGTTTGGAATTATTGTATATATCACTAATATATTCTCAGTTATGCAGCATAGCACACATTTTTACCATCATATTGTCTTTGGTGAAATTAATGAGATTTCAGAAATATGGAAACTTATCATTTCAGAGACTAACTTGCTGTGAACTCTGACGCAGGCCCTGGAGAGAATATATGTGCAACAAAAGGAGAGACAGGTATACGTAAGTCCATGGTTTGCTTATGATGGTGACTATGTAGAGCACAATTACTAGGCACAGTCCAGTATTCATCCTCTCTCCCTCCTAATTTAACCTAATTTAACTGAACTTATTTATCTTTTTATCTCACTCAGTTGAATTCACCTGTGGCCTAGCACAATCACTGGCTGTCTCAGAACCATGAGATATGGTATGATAACCTTTCCATAACATTTTCAGGTGTCATGAACACATACTAAATTTGGCTTTGATCCAGACACATGGTGGTAAAAAGTGTTACACATTGCATAACTACCTCAACCCTCTATTACAAGTCTAACCATATAAAGGAGGGAATGTAATGGAATTTATTAATTTGATCATTGACAATGCTATGCTAAGGTTTTAAAAATACAGCAATTCAAACAGTTAAAGAAGATAATCCAGCTTTCCAGACCAGAGTCCAGAATCCAGTTTTCCAGACCAGAATCCAGTTTCCTCCTGATGACATCTTACCACTTCAAGAAGACAAGAGAACTCAGAGACTTTATATGAACTGTTTTGCTTTATTAGCTTTTACTATCTCCTTTCTGTTATATACTATCTGTAACATGTACTCTCTGCAGAGGCTCTCCCTTTGCAAGACTAATGTCAAAGCGTCGGTTCATGAGGAAAAAAAAAAAAATCGCCCCTCTGGACAAAACTTTCCTCTCTTCCTTTTCTGTATTGTTGTTCGCATATTATTAGTCAGCAAAAGTTATTATATTCTTTTTACTGTTCCATCAAGGAAACATTCCGTTTCTTGAGGAAGCAAAGGGGGGAAATGTGGTAAAATATGAAAGTTTTTAACAGTCGGTTAGGATAAGTGAAAGACGCCAGTTTTTCAAGGACCACCCTTTTGGGGAGGAGATGAACAGTCTGCCTGCTGCGCATGTCAGACTGCCTGCCGGGTACAGTCCGCCTGCTGCGCATGTCAGACTGCCTGCCAGGTACAGTGCGCCTGCTGCGCATGTCAGACTGCCTGCCGGGTTTTTTTGACTTCCGGGGTGGAGAGAACGGGAGTAGCCTTTTTTGCCGGTTTGGCGGGACTCCGGGCGGCGCGGCACAGACGGTCTGACTCACTCCAAAGGTGGCCTAAATCGGTTTGGTGAGTTTTTATAAGGAATATAGACAGCCTAGATTTAAGACGATTTGTACTGTATTTCTGTTTTCCTATCCTTCTAATCAACAACACCTTATATACAATAAAGGCTCTATCTAGAAAACCAGAAGCTTCTTCCATTTACTAGTCTGGGAGATGAATTAAGGGAAGGGTTAAGTAGGGGAGATTTATGATCTAATATCCAATTTTAAATCTCACAACTATAAATTTCCATTAAATGCTAGCTCCCCTGAATATTTAAAATATAACTTGACTTAAAAATAATCAATTTGCAGATAAAAGTTTAGGAATATGTATGTTGTATAAAGTATTGTTTTATTCATAATAAACCCATACTAACAGTTTTATAGTTCTGATTTGAATTAATTTAAATTTTCCCTTCCCCTATTAGATAGTGTGTGGGGTAAAAGAAAAAAAAAAGGAGGTAGAATAGCAAATCCCAGTTCTGCCACTTAAAATTTGTTCAGCCTTTGATAAGTCATTGAACCTCTCTGGGCCTCAGTTTTTTCATCTTTAAAATGAAAGGATTGGACTTGATCTCTAAGGTCCCTATATCAATGATCATAATTAATTGGAATTAACTATGACCCTACTACGTGCTACAGGTAGGCAACAATGAATTGATCAGTGGTAAAGATATGTATTCAAATAAGAAGACTTCATACTCACGGACAAAGTTCAACTTCTATATATTGCTGGGTTTTGTCATTCAAGAAAAATGCCTCCACCACTTTTAAAGAGAGAAATAATATGGTTTGAGCGATGGGATTGTGCCTTACCATGAAACTACTTATTCTTTCTTTTTAAAAGTATCATTCATTAATTCATTCACATTTTACTAGTGTGGTATTCAAGACCCTTCATAGTCTAATTTCAAGCTACTCATTCAGATTTAATCTACCACTGGCCTACACATAATAATGATAAAAACTGATATTTGTATGATGCTTAAATTTTTGCAGTGTTTTATGTATACAGCATGTTCCAAAAGTTTAGTGAAGTTTTAAGCTTTAATAACTACTGGAGTAAAAATGCTACAAACTTACCAAAAAACAGCATTTGAAAGGTTAAGTATTTACATTTTTAAAATATTGGTAACTTACAATTCTGAACTTGGCAAAAACTTTCATTAGCTGTTCTTTAGTGACTGAAAGGATTTCACTTGGAATCCTAGTGTTAAGATCATCCAAAGAGCAAGGTTTTGATCCATACAGGACAGTTTTCATGTGCCCTACAAGAAAAAATCTAATGGAGATTGATCAAGAGATAATCAAGCAATCAACTAATCTGAGAAAGTTAAACCTGAAACTGTTGAACAAAAAGTGGATAAATACAAGCTTCCCTGTCTAGTTAAAATTAAAAACTTATTACTCAAAATTCCCAAAATAAATAGTATAAAATAAATTTAAGTAACTAAGCTTTTAAATAACATTTTTGTAACTTTGTAGCCATTACTTCCGAAGTTATTAAAGCTTAGGCTGCACTAAGACTTTTAGGACATCCTATATTATCTCATTTGAGCCTCATAATAACCCTATTCAGTATGAGTATTCCACGATTTATATCCCTATTTTATATTAGAGGAAACTGAGGCTCACAAAGATTAAGTCATTTGCCCATGATCCAACAGCTAGTAATGGGGGAGGTGCCCAATTTTTTTACCTTTGATCAATGGAAAGATCACAGTCTCTGGAGTCAAAGGACCTGAGTCTCTGTTCTACCTCAGATCCTCACTACCTGTGTCACATAGATTCTGTGAGCCTCAGTTTCTTCATCTATAAAGTGAGAGAGTTGGACTAGATGCTCTCTGAAGTCCTTTCCAACTCTAGATCTAAGATCCGATATCCTATCTACCTGGAATGGACTTATCCTAGAACCTACCTTTGAACTGTTACTGTTGAAATCATATACATTCTTCAAGGTTAAAGGAAATGTTATTCTTTCACTAAGCCTTCCCTGATTCCCCTTCCTAGATATATATTCTTTCTCCTCCAGATTCCCATAGTACTTTGCATTTCTCATGATATTCCTCTTATTATGCCTTGTATTAGTGTTTTTTCACATACTTTTCTTGGTCGCTCACCAGACTCCGCTATCTTCAGCAGCAGAAATTAGTATCTTGCTCATCTTTTCATCCCCCAGAGTACCTACTAAAGTACTTTTTACACAGCTAGCACTGAATAAATATCTGCTGAATAAATGAAATTGCTTTTCCATTAGCTATACATTAGTCACTAACTCTAAGGAATTATTTCTGCTTTCCTTCTTTCCACAATCATTGAGGAGAAGGGGGAACAGTATTATTGAAGGAGTTGTTTTAAGTGAGTTTCACCTTCATTTTTTAAAAATCTCTGGCACTAACTTTGCAAATAAAAGATCAGCAAGTGTTTAGGATGGGAAACAGAATACTGCTCTCCTGTGCAGAACCATTCTACCTTGATCTCTAAGAGATTTGGAAGGTGACTTCTGAGTGATCATAGTGAAAATAGAAATTAAATAGGAGCTTTTGCAAATATGAAAAGCTTATATAGAGCACTCATAAGCAGTAAAAGGAAAAGTCACCCTTCAGTGCATATAGAATGGTCACAGAAAGCTGAGAGGTAACTGGAGATTTTCCCCAGTCTTACATGATTGAACTGTGGTCCATGGAGGGATAGACTGACTTCTCACAGTCTCATAAAAGTGTTCAACTCAAGTGCCAGGTTTTTGCTGATCCCCCAGGAATTAGTGCTTCCCCTCAACCCCCCCTCCAAAATTACCTGTATTTCATATTATCTGAGCACATATTGTTTCCCCCTATAGAATATAAGCTCTGTGAGGACAAATACTTCAATTGTTATTTTTGTTTTCCCAGCATCTTGCAGAGTTCCAGACTTAATTAATTAAGTAGGCACTTTGTTAAACTGACTTGAATTAGGCAGGACTCTCAAATGACTATACTACATATATGTTATGGAAAAAAGAGGTGGGGTCCTTATGTATTCCTCTGTAAAGAATTATGCTCTCACACACAGTCCAATTAGAATTAAAATGGTCCTTTATTGGGCACTAGAGAAAGTGACAGAGTGGGAAGTCAAAGACTTCACCCTTGGGGAGAAGGTAGCTTAGAAACATCTTCTTCGCAGTACAGAAAGAAGGCAAAAGCTTTACTAGAGCATAAATTGGGTAACCACCTGAAAATGGAAAATTCCATTTAGGGGTGGGGTAGGGAAAGATTCCTGAGAGTCAGGGGGATATTTTTGGAATGATAGTCCTGACCTCTGAAGTTATCTCTGTCTCCTAGCTCAGGTAGTAACCATGCCTAATTTACTTTCCTGGTGTAGAATTTTATCTCCCCTTATTTTTAAAGTGTGTTAGTCCTGATATCTAGTTGGCCAAGCTAAATTTTAATAGTCCTTTAATTCCTCGATATGACTGTCCTGTTTATCTGGTCACTTTTGGTTTTGCTTCTTATTAGAGAAACTTCTTCTGACTTATCCTAAGCCCATATCACTATATATCTTCTTGAAGGAAGTTTTGGTATATCATTACTTGTAATTAAAATACCATTTACTTCAAAGGGTGGGGCTTATTTTTTTTTAATTTTGAACTTAAATATAAAATGAGAAAAGAAAAAAAGTTGTCATGTCCACAGCAGAACATAGGAGAGGATTCAATCAATATAAAACAAAATATTTCCATTTCAAGAAAACGTAGGGAATAAATAACACACATTGTTTTTAAATCCATCCAGCTTTTCTTTGCTTCCTTGTTGGTGTTCTTTTGTTCTCTGCTGTGTACTTTTTACTTTATTTTCCCCCCTTCTTCACCTATACTAAAGGTTGCAATTAAGTGTGGAGATAGGTAGATAGATAGATAGGTAGATAGGTAGATAGATAGATAGATAGAGAGATAGAGAGAGACAGACAGATAGATAGATAGATAGATAGATAGATAGATAGATAGATAGATAGATAGATAGATAGATAGATAGATAGATAGATAGATGCACACACATATATACATATACATAGATATCTATACACATATATGTAAGATTGCACTATGCTTATTTCCACTCATCATGTTTCTCTGAAGGTAGATAACATCTTCCTTCAAGTATTTCCATGCCTTTCCAAGTTAACCAACTCATCTTCTCCTACACCACAGCAATATGCCAACTCAATCATATCCTATCTGAGATACTGTCCATTAAAGTTTCTTCCCAATTTTCTGCATTAATTTTATTCTTGGCTACAAAGGTTTTATATATACAAGAAAATTTTATTTTAAAATAATCAAAATTATCCACTTTACACTTCAGTGCTCTCACTTATGATATACTTTAAGGTCTGACACTGCTGAAACTCAAAGGGTGAATTTTGCTTGGTAACATTTATTCCCAAGAGAAGAAAAAAAGAAGTGAGATACTCATAAGAACAAAAGGGGAAATGACATCTTTTACCTTTGAACTATGTAACTTCTTTTAGTAAAGATCATAAATAGTTATTTAAAAATAATTCTTGGCTAAAAATGGTTTAGTACTTTACCTCCTCCACCAAAAAAAAAAGTCTTAAAACTCCATGAAAGGCAACCTGGTATAAATAGCTAGATAGTTAGCCTTGGATCAAGGAAAAGTTTCTTATAGGATATTGCATTTAAGGGTTGGACCACCTGTGCCACTGATAATTATATGGCCCAGCTGCTTGTTCTCCTTTCTTGTTGAGAAGACTTATGCAGAGTATGTCTAAAATACCCTCACAAGTCAGGCTGATTACATGATGTCAGGGGTTCTCAACCTGGGATCTTTGAACTGTTTTTTTATTCTTTTAAAAAATATTTTAATAACTATAATTCAAGATTATTGTTCTCCTTTATTATCCTATGCATTGCAGTTTATGCATTCAAAAACATTATCCCTGGAAGGAATTCATAGGCTTTATTAGACAGAAAAGCTGTTCATGACACAAAAACTTAGGAACCTTTGCATTAGATAATCCTTATTCTTAATATTGTGCCTAAGGCTAAAAAGCAAAATTCAACCCCTTGAAGTGGATGGTGTTTTAAATAATAATATATTAAATATATGTGATAATATACCAAAACTTCCCTCAAGTAGATAAAAGGTGCTATAACCATTTGAGAGTTCCTCCTAATGAAATATTCTCCCTTATATCCAAGCTATTGTCATTGCTGAGCTGTTTTCAAATGGCAATATGAGAGAGGAAAGTTGGGAGAAGGGAAAGAAAACACAGTAGCTATCTCTAAACCTGAATTTGTAGTGGCCATTTTTCTTGGTTTTAGTTATGCAAGTTTCAAGCTCTATTCTCAGAATCCACCTGTCTTATGGGTTAGAAGGAAATCTTCATACCACACATGTCAAGTGCTCAGGCATGCACCTTTTAAAATGAAGTTCTTGCAAGAGGATATTACAAAAGATTGATGATTGCAATAAAATCCAGCATTTCTACTTACCTTCATAATCCCACAGTCCTTCAAAAGGCTTTCCTGGCTCTCCAGGTGGGGCTGGAGGATCATTAAAAAATGGAGCCTTCACTTCCATCATCAATCCTCCATCACCGGGACTCAGCCGGATCCACACTGGCTCATGGGATACTGGCAGACTATCCCAAGTATGTTCAATTTTAAAATCCATTGAAAGCACTACAAGAAATAAAATGCAAGAAACTTAGTTTTATGAAAACTAAGAGAGGGCACCACATAGGTACATCAAAGTCATTACTTTCAAGTAAAAAGAAAATGGAATCAAAGTCTATTTACTGTGATACACATTACATTTTAATTTTGCTGTTATTGTTGTTTTTTAAATGAACAAAATACTATAATGATTTACAGCCAGGTGTCCACTGCTAAAGTGCTGTAGGCCCAACATATCAGGCTTATAAATTTAGACCTTAAAAAGGCCTTCAAACTCATCTAATTCAACCCCCACATTTTACAAATGAATAAACAAAGATCAAAAGAGATGAAGTAATTTTCCAAAGGTCATTCAAGTAGTAATTGCAAAGATAAGATCTGAATCCAGGTCCTGGGTCTCCAAATGCAAAAATCCTGAGGCAGGTTGGTGGTACATAGTATAGAGTGCAGAACTAGGAATATCTCCATTGAACTTCATCTTATTAGATTCAATCCAATAATCTAGTCTATCATAATATTTTTATAATAAAGTATTTTTTTCCAGTTACATGTAAAGATAGTTCTCAACTTTTGTTTATACTATCACAATATTTTTAGAGTCTGTCATCCAGCATGTTATCTATACCTCCCAGTCTTATGTTATCTGAAAATTTGATAAACATACTTTTGTCATTTGCCTTTATCTAAGTCATTGGTTAAAAAAAAAGTTTAACTACACAGGGCAAATTACAGATCCCTGAAGCACTCTGCTGGAGACTTCCTGCCAAGCTGACAGTGAACTGCTCCTTGAATCTAGTCATTCAGTTAGTTCCAAATACATCTAATTGTATTACTATATAATTCACACCTTTCTAACTTAAAAAATTAGTATGAGATGTTTTATAAAATGCTTTGCTAAATTCTAAGAAACTATATCCAAAGCATCCCACTCATCAAACAGTTTAGTAATTATCAAAAAAAGAAGTACAGTTAGTCTGGTATGACCTGTCTTTGATGAAGTTATACAATTCTGGTCCTTGGTATTCACAGCTTCCTTTCTTAGACATTCTCTAACAATGCCTTTAATGATTCATTCTAGAATTTCCTCAGGAAATGAAATCAAGTTCATTGGGCTAAAGTTGGTAGAATCTATCCTCTTAAAAAAAAATCAGAACATGTCTAACTCTAATTCTGATGTCACTTAGCAATCAATTTGACAATGTGTTGACTTAGCCAAAATTTGTGGTTTATATCTTTTTTCTTTAACTTTGTGTAACCTGAGTTTCTGGCCAAGCCTGAAGCATTGTGTATGCCACTGAGGTGACTCCTAATTGTTAAATGCTGACTAAATGTTCTGTGTCTGCTTGAGGAGTATAGTTGGTTCAAAAGCTTGTGGGAAAGAGGAGGACTTTGGAAGTTGCGAAAATGTAGAATCTAACTAACTTCTCAGCATATCCTGGATTTCTAGCTTGCCTCCCTAGAGACTTTAAAGAGTTTCCATTGGCAACAAACAGGCTCTCTTTTGATTGAACTGAGTTCACCTTAATCCCATCTAAGTAGTTCATTCTCTCCTATATTTCCTGGTGTATTTTAATCTATAAAAAGCTCATCTCTTTTTGCTGCTTGCTTAGATAAATGTGTTTATTTGCTTTTGACTATTTGTCATGGTCTTTTGTGCAGCATTTGGTGGGACTAAGCTGGCAAGTAAGCTATGGGGCTAGTGACCAGGGAAGTAACTTTTGTTCTGCATCAGACTGATACCCTTACATAAAGGTGAGAGCTGGGGGGAGGAGGAGAAGAGAATAGATAGACATAAGTATTTACCAATACCACTCTTGGAGACAGGCAGGTGAATGAGTAAACACCCAGTCATGGCCCTTCTTCTGTAGGAAAATGAAGTCCCCTTGGAGAAGGAAGAACCAAATTCCAGATATATCTTTCATCTATCTATCTATTTATCTAGATAGATAGATAGATAGATCATATGTTTCCATTTCATATATCAGATATATATTCATGCTGCGGGAGAGTCACACTTAGATAACTAATGTAAACACACTCAACTTATATGAACACACACATATCTTACATGTTCAAGGAGAAGCTTTGCCCTTATTAATTGTATTTCACCATTCTAAGATACTGAGATAGCTCTCTGTTCTCTTATGGTGAAATACAAGGATAGTGATTAGCTCTTAGAGGCCTATTTTTGAGAGTTTTAGAGCTTGGAATTGAGGCAAAGGTAGGAGTGGGGTGGAGAAATGAGGCATGGGATTTTAGAAATCATGTTGTCCAACACTCTTATTTTGCAGTTGAAAAAACATATCTAAAGAGGCTAGGTGACATGTCCAAGAGTCACACAGATTGCAGACTCCCAGATCAGAATTCTCATTTGGGTGTTGACTACAAATCTTGGCGTCTTTCTATGACATCTCCCAGAAGCTGCACTCTGTTGTTAGCTTCCTACAGGATCTACAATCCAGTCTTCCCCAGGAACAGGCCCCTCAGCAGCCCTTTTCTTTATAGACAGGTCTTCCTTTCTTTTCCTGGGACCAAATTCTAGCCCCTTTCTCTATTTCTCCTAAGCTTAATTCAACCTGCTTCCTCTGCTTCAAGATCATTAGACACATACACTTTTATGTTAGTTAAAATCCAGTGACATATTTGTACTTAGTTCCTCATATCAGATGTCATAGAATATGTCTCTCAATCTCTCATATAAATCCTACTTCTGGTAGGGATAAAGAATAATAACACAACAATCATCTCCTTTATTAATAGAGATATTATGGCAGCTATCTATTTACACTTAGAGTATGCCCTTAGAGATATTATTAATTATTCATATCTTATTGCATATGCAAATTAGGTCTATTGAAAAATAAAACCTATTAAAGAAAAGCTAACATATGGCTTTCAATATTGTGTTTGTTTTAAAATATTTGTTAGAGTATAGATTTTTTAACTTTTGTACCTTTTAAAATAGTGATGACAACTTCTTGCTAAAGTAGGTGAGTTTATGATATCAATTTTGATTTGTTTCTGTTTTTGTTTTTTGAGTTTTTTTGTTTTGGGGGTTTTTTTTGGGCAATGAGAGTTAAATGACTTGCCCAGGGTCACACAGTTAGTAAGTGCTGGTGCTTTATCCACTGTACCACTTAGCTGCCCCATATCAATTTTTAATGAAGGTTAACCCACAATTAGCTTTTTTTTCTACAATCAATTTACAGGAGGAACTGAGATTGGAGAGTGAAATTTATCTAACTTTATTCCAATTGCTGAAATAGATTCGGTAATAAAAGGAAGCTGAGTTCTAAGTTTTTGTTTTTTTTGTTTTTTTGTTTGTTTGTTTTTGCTGGGCAATGAGGGTTAAGTGACTTGCCCAGGATCACACAGCTTGTGTCAAGTGTCTGAGGCTGGATTTGAACTCAGGTCCTCCTGAATCCAAGGCCAGTGCTTTATCCACTGTGCCACCTCGCTGCCCTGAGTTCTAAGTTTTTAAAAACCAATAAATGTACAGGAAAACAAATGAAGCATTACTCCGAAACACATCCCTCTAACTTGGGGCACTATGTTGCATAGATCATTGTATTGTACTTGTTTATGCTATCAATTGGTTTTCCTTAATTGTCTGCCCTTCTTAAGAGGGAAGGCTTAATTCTGAAGTGACAGTCCCTGGGGAAACTGTCCAGATGTAACAGTTATATAAAATAAAAGCAATCAATAAAATGTTTATTTTTACAGGGAAAAAAAACACTCAGAAACATCTGATTTTTCAATCCCCTGTTCTGGGTTGATTTATAATAGTTGGCTGGGTTCAATTAGTTATTGATGTTTGTTATTGTACCTGAATATGGGAAGGAGTGGGGATTTCCTCATAGAGGGGAATTCACAGCATAGAAACTTCCTCCTGTACTTCAAATCCCAGCCTGTCAGTGATTTAAACATCTTCACATGCATGAAACATTTTAAACTATCAACAAGTTTTCATTCATTTTGGGGGCCAAAATAACAAAAAATATCCATGCTTCTTTCAGGTCTACAAAGTGTTCTCACTACCATCTAGTGGTGTTAGTAAGTGGAAGTTTTATTGTGCCCATTTTATAGAAGTGGAAAAGTGAGGCTCTGTGAAATGAAGTGACTTGTCCATGTTTATAAAACGAATATCAGTCTGAGGCAAGATCATCACCAGTTCCTGCAAACTCCAATCTATTAGACTCCAAGTCCACCACTCTATTTACTCTATTTGAGATTTTTAAAAACAGAATAAAACATTTCTTTCTTATTCCTGTATATCCAAAGACTATTGAGGATACCAAAAGGTGTCATTAGGGAAAATAAGATGCTCTGGTAAAGTGGAAGGGAAGAGACTGTATGCTTTATTGGCATCCCCATAATGCCAAGAGAACTAGGAAAAGGCCCCCAGCATAAAGGGCAGATCCTCTGTGGAGGATTTATTAGAAGACATGGACAGGTTTGCAATTTGCACTTTTAGGGAGAGTATTCACATCAATAACATGGCAGATATACTGTAGCATAAAAGGACCATTCTCTGGACATGACCTTCCTCATTTGTAAGATGAAGAGATTGAACTAGATGGTCTCCAAGGACTATTCTGGCTTCTAGTCTTTCCTTATTTACTGATGTGCTGGAAAAATATCGCTGGAAGTTTCATTAGGTAGTACCCTCTCCTATCTAATTGCCTTTATCTATGACAAATTAAGAAACGATCTATCTGCCTTTATCTAAAAAGTAAAAAACTCCTTCCTCTCTATGGAGCATCAGTCCTTGGGGGTGGGGTTGTTGGGGGGTGGCAGGGAGTATTAAAGAGCAATGAGCTGGCTCCTAATGGATTCTTAGAGAAGTGTAAGACACCTGGGAATGATTAAGTGCCATCCCACCTACTGAATACTAAAAGTATTGTGGGAATGCAGTGGGACTCCAAGAAATCTAACCATCCCAACCCCCCAAGGAATACTTGAACTTTCCTGGGGAGGGGAAGCTCTGTCTCCCACCTCAGAAATGGGTGCTGCCCAGCACAATCCTGGTACTCTGATCAGCAATACCCAGGTCTGCAAGATGATATGCAGGGTATGGATGGATGCTGCATATCCTATGGCACCCCATTATTCAAAGATCCTCTCCCAGTTATCTTATCCTTCCCTCCTCTTTGTTTTGTAAACATACAAAAAACCGGGTCTTCTCTCACTCAAGTGGGACAGCTTTTTATAGTGATCTGCGCCCGCCCCCAGCCATGTATTCCTTTCTCCTAATAAATCTCTTTATTTTACAAGATTTGTGATGAGCCTTCAATTCTTTGGGTAAGCTAGCCCCTGGATCCAGGTAGCAGGTCTCCCCAACAAAAGCTCACAGCCTCCACATGTTTCAGATGTGTATCAGCAGGTATTACGAAACAGATTGTAGGAACTCTTTCTAAAGGGTTTAGTTCTGATGTCAAGAAGTGACAATGTTGTAGCACTTGGGGGTTGATTTATCAAACTGAATATTTCATTATTATCTTATAAAAATAAGATCTCAAGTTTGCCAAATCTTGTACAATTTCATTTTTTAGAAATCAAAAATGTCATGGGGATCATGAAAAAAAACTGAGGAAACTGAACAAGTGTAACAAAGATTGATAGCTCACCTTATCTCATCTCCAGGAGGAATGTAAATGTGAATTCTACAATAGTAAATTCATAAAGCTTTACTCTAAATTTTTATTAGTAAGAATAGATTATTGGCAAAGCTGACAAAATAGGGATAATCAATGTTGGAAAAGTTGGGGAAAGTGGTATAGTATTTGTTGGTGGATATGAATCAGCACAGCCATTCTGTAAGGCAACTTAAAATTATGAGATTGAAATATTTGGCATATACAAAAAAGTCCTGTATATAACTAAATGGAACAGTAGCATTTATGGTATCAAAGAACTTGAAGGAAAGCGTCTGCTCATTGATTGAAAAACAGTCAAATTGTAGTATGTGAATGGAATGGAATATTATTATGCTGTTAGAAATGTCATGGGGTACAGAGCACCCCAGAAGTTCTCTGGGGCACACCAAGGAAGCTTCTCCTTGAGAAACTAAACCAGAGGACAGATAACGCCTAGAGAGATAAACTGAACCAAATCGGACTGAGCTAGCTTGGGATTCCTACCCTTCATTCTGGTCTCCCTTACCCTGGGGAGATAAGTTTGGGTGTGGCTTCGGCCTTTGTGTTCTGAAGAGGGATCCGTAGCCACCCCTCACCCAATTCCCCCAGCTACCACCAGTGGGGGATGGTCCTCTCTCACTAAAGGAACTTTTCACGGGCAGATGGTCCACCCCCATCAGTCCTCTATAAAAGTACCTTCCAGTCTCCTGTTCGAGGAGATTTGGTACTTCTGAGCCATGTGCTTTATGCCGAATCTCCCCATGAAAAGTCCAAGGATTTCTTTCATGGTTTCCCTCCCCCCACCCTTCCCTTCCCTTGCTCCTAAATAAACCATCACCTTATTCTAACTACGTTTTGTGTGCAAGAGGGTGTAATTCTTTAAAGAGGAATTCCCAAGAACCCCAACCCTAATCCAATCTGTACTCCATTTTCCCACCATATCAGAAATGAGTATGAGGAATACAAAGAAACATTGGAAAGTTTCTTAAGTGAACAGATGCAAAGTAAAGTAAATAGAGCCAGGAAAACAATCTCCATGATGATTATAATATAAATGGTAAGAACCACAAAAACAATCAAAAATAAATGTAAAGTTTTAAAGAACAAGTTTGGCCCCAAAGAAGATACATGAGAATATGCCTCCCCCACTCCTTTGCAGAGGTAGGTGTAATCATGTGGAACATTGCATATTATATAATGTATGTATGTATGTGGGTATTTATAAATATACATTTGATGTAATTGGTTTTCCTATCTTAAAAAAAAAGAAAAGAAATTGTTATAAGGAATGAATCTGGGAGGAGTGATAGGGAAAGATATGAAGAAAACTATGGCTATATAGAAACAACATATCAATAAAAACCATTTTAAATAAAAAAGCATTTTAGACTATCAACAACCATAAGATGACTCCAAATTACTACTAATATAAATGCAAATTAGAAAGGGAAGGAAAAAGCATTTATATAGTGCCTGCTATGTGCTAGGTACTTTGCTAAACACTTTTCCCCCAACAAACATGATCACATTTGCTCCTCAAAACAACCCTGCAAGGTAGGTGCAACTATTATCCCCATTTCACAGTTAAGGAAACTAAGGTAAACAGAGGGTAAGTAATTTGCCCAGGTCACATAGCCAGTACATGTCTGGAGCTATATTTAAACTCAGGTCTTCCTGACTCCAGGCCCAGGACTCTATCCACTGTACCACCCACCAGCTGCCTCCTATAAAATCTCAAGATTTACCTCATACTCAGAAAGTTGGTTAAGATGGTGGATGATGGTACACTTACTACCCATGTCTTGTGGTTAACAGTGGAAAAAGTCCATGTTGGAAGGTTGTTAGCAAGCACACTAATGGCTACCAGTTCATTGGTGGAACAATGAATTGGACCCACTGTTCTGGAAAACAATTTGGAATTATTCAAGAAAAATCAATAAACTATACATAAGCTCACAACTCCTCTTAAACCCTCTCTTTCATTGTAGAGAACCTGTACTTTTAGTCACTCAGGTTCTCAACCAGGGAGAGTGTTCTTTCCCTTTCCCCCCACTCCCCATATTCAATTGACTTGCTAATTTTAGTCAGTTTTTACCTCCAAATCTATCATATCCATCTCCTTTGCTCTAATTAAATGGGCGTCAGTAGAATTCGTCACTTCTAACCTGGACCATTGCAATAGCTTCCTAATTGATCTCTCTTTCTAAAGTCTCTCTCCTCTCCAATCCATCTTCCACACAGCTGCCAATGCAATTTTCCTGAAGCACAGGTCTGAAAACATAACTCACCTACTCAGGAAGTTTCAGTGATTCCCTTTTGCCTCTTTGATAAAATACAAGCACGTTGTTTCACATTTAAAGGCTTCCACAGGCTGGTTCCAGCCTGTTTTCTCAGGTTTACTGCACATCATTACCCCCAACATACTCTACGTTCCAGTCCAAACTGGCCTGCTTGTTATAAACAAGTCTCAATCTCCCTCTCAACGGGGGATCTATTCCCCATGCCTGAAATGAGCTCCCTCTTCTGGCTAATGGAATTCCTTGCTTCATTCAAAGAAGGAGGAGGAGGAGGAAACAAGCATTTTATTAAGTGCTTACTATGTACCAAGCACTGAGCTAAATCTTTTATAAATGTTATCTCAGCTGATCAGTTTAAGTACTACTTGATCTCCCAGATCTCCACAGGATTCCTTTCCTAACAGTTAATGCTCCCTACCTCAGAAATCATTTTGTATTTCATTTGGATATATTTTGTATTCACACACACATACACACACACACGTATATGCATATATGTGTGTGTGTGTGTGTGTGTGTGTGTGTGTGTGTGTGTGTGTGTGTTATTTCCCCAACAGAACGTAAGATTCTTTAGGTCAGAGACTCTTGTTTTCATCTTGGTATTCTGTGTGCCCAACACAATTCAAGGCATTTGGTATAGGCATCTACATGGCACAGTGGATTTAACACTGCCCTTCCAATTGGGAGACTTCAATTCAAACCCTGTCTCAGACCCTTACTATTTGACCTGAGGCGAGTCACTTAATCTCTGTCATTCCTCGCCTGTAAAATAGGAAAAAAAATAACACCTCCTGGGGGCAGCCAGGTGGCGAAGTGGATAAAGCACCAGCCCTGGAGTCCGGAGGACCTGAGTTCAAACCTGACCACAGACACTTGACACTTACTAGTTGTGTGACCCTGGGCAAGTCACTTAACCCTTGCTGCCCTGCAAAAAGAAAAAAAAAATAGCACCTCCTTCCCAGGGTTATTATGAGGACCAAATGAGATAATATTTGTAAAGCACTTTGTAAATCTCAAAGCACTAAATAAATGCTGATTATTGTAGTAGGCATGCTCACTGATTGATTGATTTGACCCAGAGATCTCTTTGAGGCATATACTCCAACGAGGTAGAGAGAGAAATAAAAACCCTATATATACACCAAAAGATTTGTAGAAACACTTTCCAAAGTAGTAAACAACCACAACAAAAACTCCATTAAAAACAAAGCAAATGTCCTTAGATTGGGGAATATCTGCAGAAACTGTGTGGCATAGTAATGTTAGAGAAAATAAATGGAGAATGTGAAAAATTCAGAAAACATGGAAAGATCCCTTTTGAATTAATGCAGTCAAAGAAATAGAAACACACACAGAAAAATATACACAATGAGTGCAATTCTATAAACAAACACTAACATGACGCCAAATAATAAGTAATTGTAATGACCAATCCTGGACACTGAGAGGAGATAAGGAAACACTTCCCTTCCTTTAGTAGAGTCATGGGACAATTTAAGGGACCTTTAGGGACTATCTAGAAATGATTGTGATATAAAAAACAAAAAGCATCAATACATTTTTTTAAAAAAATCTAAACACTCTAGGCTAATGTAATCAAACCAACTGTCTTAGAAAAAAGCTCATGAGTGGGTTGAGAGACTAAAAAATTGAGTAATAGAACAATGGACATATAATGACTTTTAGAAGTCTTGTATTTATATCAAAATAATTTTAATTTTTAATACTTTTGGTAAAGATATTTTCTTTAAAAAGTATAGATTCTGCCCCACAAAAAAGTATAGATTCTTTTGTAGCCTACTAAAATAATAACTGTCATTTATGGAATTCATAGATTATCTCATTTGAAAATTAAATAATTCTGTTAAGTAGATTTATGGATATTACTTTCCCATTTCCTCAGCTGAGGAAACTGAGGCTTACAGAAGTAGAAGTGACTTGTCCAACTTCTCTGTGTCCACAAGATAGTATTTCTAGGTGGGATTTGAGCCCAAGTTTTTCTGAATCCAAATCCAATCTCTTCTTGCTCAGTGGAAAGCATCCTAGATTTAGTCATCATATGGGAGTTCATATTCCCCATCTGCCATGACCTTGGGCAAATCAATCTCACTGGTCCTTACTTTCCTCAACTATAAAAATGAAGGGATTAGAGTGGGTGACCTCCAAGGTCATTTACAACTCTAAATATACAGAGCCTATGATCTAGAACCAAATAAGAAACCAAAAATCAAGATAAAATCCAGTTCTTGAATAGATTTGCTTTAGAAATTATGCAAATCTACTAAAAGGGACTTTAAATTTTCTGTTTCTAGATCACTGCAAAAGATAGTTCAGGACCTAGAGAGCTATACATGCATGAGAAGTTACACAGGAAAAGGGTCTTCAATCTGACAAAAAGGAGTCTTTCCTATCAAAAAGCACCATTATCCAATGTTATGTTCATCCCATTTGTCGTAGAGGTAACAGGACACTGGCACAAGTTGACTGATGACAAGGCTTCCATGAGACAAAGGGTGAAGCAGGGTGGAGCACCTAGTTAGTCATACCGAAGGTTCCTATTTTAACCAATTATTCTGCCTAACTAGGTTCTAGGCTGAGATGTTTCTAGCTGCTAAAGGCCTGCAATTATGCCTGGGCCCTCTGCTCTGGAACACAGCATCAGTTGTCCCACTGTACTTACTGTTCTTCCAGGAAAGAAAAGAAAGAAAAAAAAGGAAATGTCCAGGAAAAGATTCAGGAAATATTTAGAACTAAAGAGAAGGGACAGCAGGAGCTTAGGGAGGCAAAAGATTTATGAACGAGTTATTTTTTCCTACACAGAGGTGAAAGGCAAGGCTTTAGAGACATCCTTATGTATAACATTTTTGCTGCATTAAACTATAGTCAATTCCTTTTCCTTTATACTACTGGCTATAGCAGAGAAATAATAAATCAGGCCTCAGTGTGAGTAAGCAAGTCTAGCTTAGAGGAAGTAAGATGTTGGTGGGTGGATAAATGCTGGGAATAAAGAGGAGAAGGAGTCACTACCAACGAGATAGCCCAAGGGTGCAAGTGTGCCAAACAGAGGAAAGCATTTAAAAGTGAAAGAGAGCATAGACCACCTGGAAGCTCTTTGCAGTCCACAGATGTCTGCTTTCTTCCTGAAAGACTGCTTCAGCTCCTCTAAGAGGAAGCTCCACCCAGCAACCTGACAAGCCAAAGGGGAGGGACTTGGGAAAACTGAAGCGAAAGCAGCTGATTTTTTCCCCCTAGGAAATGAGAGAAAGGTAACACTTTCATCCTTCCATCCAACAGAAACCTTGCAATCCCTTCCCCCAAAAAACCTACCGTGAGAAAACATACAAAAGGATAAATTTATTGTTTAGGAGGAGGAAAAATGTCAAAGAGATTAAGGGCGATTTAGTCATTAAAAAGGGAATTCTGCATTTGTGCAATTAAATCAGATTTTAACCCACAATAAACAGCAAACATCATTTAATGTAACCCATGGCCAGCTATGTATACAAATCAAGTGCTGAAAATTCCATAACATTAGCTTAAACACATAGACATATGCAAAACCTGGTCAAAAGCTGGTTTTATTTAACATTTCACATCTGTAACATAATAAGGTTGTGTCCAATTCATCCTACACATAACTGCCAAAGTAATTTTCCTAAAGTGTAGTTTTGACCATGTCACCCCTCCACTCAATAAAATCCAATGGTACCTTATTGCATCTAGAATAAAATATAAACTCCTCTGGTTTTTAAAGCCCTACATAACTGAGCCCCAACCCGTTTTTCCAACCTTATTGTATATTATTTCCTTTCCAGCAAACTACAGGCCACTCAAACTGGTCTTCTTCCTGTTCTTTATACTCCAACACTTCCATTTTATGTCACTAGTCTTTGACAATGACTGTCCCCCACACCTGAAATGCACCCCTCCTTCACCTCTGTCACTTAGAATCTCTAGTTTCTTTCAAAACTCTATTCAAACACCACCTTCTACATGAAGCCTTTCCTGACTGTTCCACCCTAAGCAGGAATGCCCCAATGCCCCCCATAACACACACACACACACACACACACACACAATTTTCCTTGTAATTATTTGTAAATATTTTGTATATATTTATTTATGCACTCGTTGCCTTCCCAGGTAGAATGTAAGTTCCTTGGAAGCTGGGACTGTTTAATTTTTGTCTTTGTATACCCAACATGCTTAGCACAGTGCCTGGCAGATAGTAGACACTTATTAAATGGTGACTAATTGTGAACTGCTTTAAAAGGGATAACATGGATAGGACAGCTAAGTGGATAGAGTCAGTACAACCTGAGTTCAAATCTGACCTGACACTTATTAACTATGTGACTTTAGGCAATTAATGAATTTAATTTAAATTTCATTTCATTTTTTAAAAAAGAGGGACTACATGGGTGATGTGGTACAAAAAGGGCTGAATTTGGAATTAAAGGACTATGGGTGGTTCAAATCTCAGTTCTGTCACTTGCTATCTTTGTGACTTTGAGCAAGTCACAACCTCTCTGAGCCTCAGGCCATTCATCTATCAAATAAGCACCTTGGACTTTAGGATATCTTCTAGCTCTAAATATAACTATGAACAAGAACAGTGGAAGAAGTAAGAAAATATACCCAAAGTTTAAAAAAAAAAAAGTGGTCAAGCACCATAGAAATATATTTGGTTTGGTTTGTCCTCGGTGCTTTCACTGCTTACGATGTGTGTCATCTCACAATAGTTCCCAACTTTGTCTCATGTGTCTTAACTAGACAAGGGGTGTTATTCTTTTATCTGCAGTACTTTTACAGCATGTGATGGAAGATAAAACAAAACCAGTCATCAAACTTTAGGATTTGGAGAGACTTTAGAGATGATAAAATTCAAGCTTCTTTTTCCGTCCCCCTCCCCCCCCAGGAGGAAACGTTTTTAATTTCTCAAATCATTTAAAAAGTTACAATATTCCCAATAAATATCATCCAGTATATAGAGTTTTGAAACAATTGTGTCAGAGGAATGAGGGATAACAGAGAGATCCCTGAGTGCTTCACCTGGGGAATGTGAAAAGGCCTCAAGCACAGTGGGATTTATGAGAGGATATGGAAGATAATTATTCAGAATGAGGAAGTATAGATGGGTTGTTATCCCCACTGAAGTATAGGGACCAGTTTTTAATTGGGGAGTGTTAGCTAGGCGGCTCACCGCAATATTGGGACAAGGAAGGAGACCGGCAGCCTCCCTCAAAACAGAGCAGCATTTATTTAACAAGAATAAACTTAAAAAAACACAAACAGGATCAGTAGGATCAAGGGAAAGGAAATAAAATGGGGAAAGGGAAATGATACAACCTGAACAACAACACCGCCCAGGAATCAGCTGAGAACACACAGCAGCTTCCTGTCGCCTTCCAGCTTCATGCTAGAATGGTGGAAAACCTCCCTTCTTTCCAGCAGACCCCAGGCTGACCACACATAGCCCCCAGCCAATGGGATGGCTGCTCTGATAGTCACATGACTGCCCTTACTAGGCTTCCAATCATTATAATTTTGCCAGGCCCATGTAGGTGTCGGCAAGTGGTACTGATGTGAGGTGCCAGCGCCATGGCAACGGCTACAACCAGTGAGTAGAGCACCATGCAGTTTGTGGAGCCCCAGGCCGGTGCCTGCACTGAGGGTTTTTTTAATTCTAGCCAAAAGATGGGGTCATGAAAACCTCAAATAAGAATTAATTCTTTACAGAAGGAAGGAGTTCCCATATGACTGAAATGGTAGTTTGTCAAAGAAATAAAAACCTATTTTCAAAGTTTTTTGCAAAAAAAAAAAAAGTAAATTAAACTTAGGAGAAGCCATCATAAAACCTTATGCCAAATATTGCTATTGATCAAATGAGTGGTGAAAAGTGTATCTAATGCTATTTGCATACCTTAAAGTGTTCTTCAGTCAACCCAACAAACATTTATTCATGGATCAATTAATAAGCATCTACTTGGGACCTACTATGTGCCAGATCCCATGCTAGCTTGGTAGAGTCACGTACAGAATTGAAATAGACTCTACGTCTAGGATCAAGAAGCTTATATTTTACATATAGATGAGTTGTTGTTTGTCCTTCCTTCTCTAAGAGGTCCATGACATCTGGGTGATATCAAAACTTGCAGTAAACTGGATTTAAGTGAGGGAGGGCTGTGCAAAGTCACCAGCTTCATTCTCTCCCCAGAGCCATCTGGGTCTAGTGGCAAGATATATATCAGGATGACTGGAGATGGCCCTGGAAGTTTAAAGCGATTGGGGTTGTGACTAGCCCAAGAGTCTGAGATGAGATTTGAACTCAGGTCCTCTTGACTCCAAGGCCAACGCTGTATCCACTGTGCTACCTAGCTGCCCCAGAAAAGATGGTAGAAAGGGAGTAGTAGGAGTTACGGGGTAGATGGCAAGATACTAGCAGTGGCTCAGCCCTGGGATCTTGGTGAATTACTAGATAGAATAAAGCACATTCTGGGGGGTCTGGGACAAGCTAAATAGTGAGAGATGAGGTAAGAATTGATTCATCGACTTTTATATACAGGCAGTTCTACCCAGTCAGTCTCCAAAATGAATGGATTAACTCTTCCAAGGAGATACCTACTATGAATACCAAGACAAAATGAAAAAGAATCCCTGCTCTCAAGGAGTTTACCTTCTATGTATATACTTATAATAGGGACTGGTACATGTACAAAATGTCTCCCACATAGGAACATCTGGAGAGCCTGCTGATGGAAAGTTGTGTTGACTTGTAATGGTAGTGCCTTAAGAAACTTTGGAACTAGTTTAGGCATTCTGTAACTGGCTTGGTTTTGCTAATAATATGGTTAGGACAAACCTTTTCAAGTGCCTGTATCTGAAAATAGTGTTGCCCTTAATAGACTCTAGTCAACCAGAGTCTTGGCCAAGGTATTAGGGAAAAATGTTTGGACTTTTGTTGCTGCTATGTCTTTAGACTAAATAGCCTTTTGTGCAAACCAATTAATATTAAGTAGTTAAATGGAAGTGGAATGCTAGTCACTTATAGCCAACAGTAAGGGAAAACACTACCAGTAAGGCGTGAAATTGATAGCATCAGAGAAGAGATATTCCAAAAGAAACATCTCAAACCCTTCGGGGATATTCTGAGGTAGGAATGTAGCTAGCCTTGTTCTGGAATAGAGCATACTTGCTATACAAATATGTTGTTTGGTTATTTTTCAGTCATGTTTGACTCTTCCTGATCCCATTTGGGGTTTTCATGACAAAGATACTGGAGTGGTTTGCCATTTCCTTCTCATGCTCATTTTATAGACAAGGAAATTTGGCCAAACAGGGTTAAATGACTTGCCCAAGTCATATAACTGCTAAGTGTCTGAGGTCAAATTAGGAAGACTCATCTTCCTACCTTCAGGTCTGGGGCTCTATCCAATGTGATACTTTTCTTTGTCTTTATTTTTTTTTTGTGGGGTGATGAGGGTTAAGTGACTTGCCCAGGGTCTTACAGCTAGTAAGTGTCAAGTGTCTGAGGAAGGATTTGAACTCAGGTCCTCCTGAATCCAGGGCTGTTGCTTTATCCACTGTGCCACTTAGCTGCCCCATATTTCTCACTAATGTTTTTTTAAAAAATCATACTAGGGGCAGCTAGGTGGCACAGTGGATAGAGCACCGGCCTTGGAGTCAGGAGGACCTGAGTTCAAATCCAGCCTCAGACACTTAACACTTACTAGCTGTGTGACCCTGGGCAAGTCACTTAACCCCAATTGCCTCACTAAAAAAAAATTTAAAAAAAAATCATACTAAGCTAGAAAATGTATCTAAAAAACTTCAAATTGAAATTATTAAAAATTAATTACCAGGGGTAGCTAGATGGCGCAGTGGATAAAGCACCGGCCCTGGATTCGGGAGTACCTGAGTTCAAATTTGGCCTCAGACACTTAACACTTAATAGCTGTGTGACCCTGGGCAAGTCACTTAACCCCAATTGCCTCACCAAAAAAAATTAATTACCTGTGACAAGATGGGTAGCATATAGTTTACAAGCTGCTGCTGCATGGCACAATACCCTGCATCATATATGTTTTTATTTTATGTTTTTATTTTTATTTTTTAAATATTTATTTATTTATTTTTGGTGAGGCAAATTGGGGTTAAGTGACTTGCCCAGGGTCACACAGCTAGTAAGTGTTAAGTGTCTGAGGTCGGATTTGAACTCAGGTACTCCCGAATCCAGGGCCGGTGCTTTATCCACTGCACCATCTAGCTGCCCCAATATATGTTTTTAAATACTTATATACATTTTTCTTCTTAATATTATTTTTTTGGTAAGACCATGCTTTAAAGATTGCCCTTTTCTTTCTTTCTTTCTTTCTTTCTTTCTTTCTTTCTTTCTTTCTTTCTTTCTTTCTTTCTTTCTTTCTTTCTTTCTTTCTTTCTTTCTTTCTTTCTTCTTTCTTTCTTTCTTTCTTTCTTTTTCTTTCTCTTTCTTTCTTCTTTCTTTCTCTTTCTTTCTTTCTTTCTTTCTTTCTTTCTTTCTTTCTTTCTTTCTTTCTTTCTTTTTCTTTCTTTCTTCCTTCCTTCCTTCCTTCCTTTTCTTTTCTTTTCTTTTTTTGCAGGGCAATGAGGGTAAAGTGACTTTCCCAGGGTCACACAGTTAGTAAGTGTGAAGTGTTTGAGGCAGGATTTGAACTCAGGTCTTCCTGAATCCAAGGCCAGTGCTTTATCCATTGTGCCACCTAAAAGATTGCCCTTCTTAAAGAATTTTCATTACTTTCACCCACCTTGCACATTCAGAAATCAGAAAAATTAATCAAATATACCATAAGAATTTTGGAAAACCTTAAAGATTGGTAATGGAAAGCACAAATCTCAAGATGCAGAGTTGATTAGGTCATATAAGTCGAAAACAATCCATTTAATAAAAATAATAAATGTAATGCTCTTCTATTAATATATTTCTAGAAAATATAATTTGACATGTGAATTTATGTCTTTTATCATATAGAAATAATGATAAAAGCATTTTTAATTATTTTGATTTATGAAAACCATTTACTTGGCCCTATGAAGACCTAGCTTCACCATGGGTATCCAGTGGGAAAAAGTCTATTATTCAAGTGAAATGATAAAATGAATTTTTTTTTTTTTTTTTTTTTGCGGGGCAATGAGGGTTAAGTGACTTGCCCAGGGTCACACAGCTAGTAAGTGTTAAGTGTCTGAGGCCGGATTTGAACTCAGGTATACTCCTGAATCCAGGGCCGGTGCTTTAACCACTAAAATGAAATTTTTTAAACAATGTTTTTCTACATTTTTTGATAATGTAGAATCAAACAATGTTCAATCCCTACAACTATACAAAAAGCTGAAAAGATAGCATGATTGCTGTGAGAAGTGCTAAAGTCAAAAGACATTTCAGTTTGTGAATATAATTGGAATGGGAGTGAGAAATACTTTTTTTTTTTTTGGTGAGACAATGGGGGTTAAGTGACTTGCCTAGGGTCACACAGCTAGTAAGTGTTAAGTGTCTGAGGTTGAATTTGAACTCGGGTCCTCCTGACTTCAGGGCTAGTGCTCTATCCTATCCACTGTGCCACCTAGCTGCCCCCCAGAAATACTTTTAACAGTAGATCACAGGGGCAGCTAGGTGGCGCAGTGCACCAGCCCTGGATTCAGGAGGACCTGAGTTCAAATCAGACCTCAGACATTTGATACTTACTAGCTATGTGACCCCGGGCAAGTCACTTAACCCCAATTGCCTCACCAAAAAAACAAAAAACAAAAAACAGTAGATCACATATCACATTTAGTAACAATACATTTATTGGAAAAAGAACCAGCAGATTTAGATGCAATTCCATTTGTCAAGCCATGGTTGAATTGCAACCATAGTTTGGTTACAAATACAAATTTAGAAAAAATCAATAAAAACCTTCTGGGAGAATCAATTAGCTATATACATACATATATACACATATGTACATATATATGTTATATAATTTACAAAAATATTATTGTATAATTTATTATTATTATTTGTAGATTACCTGCTACACATTCTTTGTATCAGTAAAAATGCATAATAAGCTTCATGTACTAACTCTGAAAAGCCAGTTGTTAAACATTTACCAGTACACCACTGGAGGCAAACATGGTCTCTGGAGTTCTACCTCTGATCCTGCTATTTTAGCTGGAGAGAGAAAGGCAGAGCAGGGACAGGTGAAGATGTTTAGGATGGATGGCTGTGAAGTATGGTCTGAGGTATGTACATACAGGGCCATTCCTAGAGTTCTGGAGACCCTGTCTATTTAAACAATTTGATTAAAATGTTCAAAACACTGTTGTCAGATATTTCAACTCAGATTGTTTTTGAACCTCTGATGATAAGGATACTTGAGATCTCCTGGGGGATAGCTCCACAGTAGAGGCCCAGTTTGCCCTGCTGTACAGGTAGTACTGTTTAGATATAATGGTTTGTGAGTAAGTGAATACAATGCCAGTCAAGATATCTCAGTTCCAAGGAAGAGTTCCAAAAATGAGTGCAATTAACTCATCCAAGGAGGAAGACTTGGTTTCTAAATGGTTGGTTTGGAAGATACTGTTCCAGGTGGAAGGAGAGGGCACAGCAGCAGGGCAAATAGCAAAGATGTCAATAGTGGATAGTCAGATAACCAATGCTAAAAGCACAATACAACAGAACAAACATTTATTAAGTACTACGTTTTGCAAATCACTAGAGTAAGGACAAACTCAATCTAGATAAGACAGAACCTATACTCTCAAGGTGCTTCTAATAAATTTAGAGAGTAAATGTAGAGTATGAATAGATATGAACTCCATTTCCTACCACACATTCATGGTACTGAAAATATGCCATGTAAGTTTAAACCAGTAAAAATGGGCAAGCAAAACAAAATCATTTGTTTGTTTGGATATACTATATGATTCATGATCACAAAAACCAAAGTATTCAAGTGCAGTAATAGAATTCCAATTCCAGACACTCATTTCATTCATATAAAGAACACCTACCATTTATTTCCAGTGGTGTCAAAGTGTAAACAAACGCTATTTAATTTGAATTGGTGGAAAATGTATCATCTCATTTTTCTGTAAATGAAAAGAATAGCAATAAATGAGCATATGCAGCTATTTGTTTAATGCCAAGCTGACTGTCATGAATCTTTATTTGAATTAAATGGACATGAAAGCTGTATCAGCTGAGAAGTACTTTTATTTGCTGAGCAAAATCATCTAAGGACATTCTTGTTAATATTTGAATATTTCTTGCTTTAACTTTGTGGTAAAAATTATTTGTGGTAAAGATTAATATTCCCATTTTTAGCTAACTCATTTGGGAGGGGCCACATCTGGCCCACCCTGAGGTTACGTATGCTACTTAACTGAGAAGGAGAACTCTCCATAGGCAGTTTTTGAAGGACCTCCCCTTTTGGGGAAGGAAAGATTGAACCCTCCCTGAAGGAAGGGGGAGGGCTGCTTCCAGAATGCTAGGCTTCTTCCGGAATGCAAGCTCACTCTTGGGTCTCTCTGTCTGGCGACTCCCCTTGTGGTGGCCCATGTTCGTTCTGTCTTGGTGTGGGTGTGAGCAACTGTAGACTGTCAGAGGTCGGTGCGTTAATTATGGAAAACCCTAAACTCCTTTGAACTAGCTTAATTGGGAACAGTCTGGGCAGTGAATAGGTTAAGCTTAGAGTTAAGAATATTTATCTGTATTTCTATTTTCCTATTTCCTTATCTTTGATTTTTTATTAGTTTCACCTTTGTTGGTTAATTAATTCCCAAGTAATAAAATCTGATCCTTTTGTGAACTAAAACTTAGAGGCTCCTTTCTTATTGGCCTGGGAGAAGTATCTAAAAAGGGCAGTTCAGAGGGGAGGGTGAACCTAAAAGGTCCCTCATATTTCCGGGACCCCAGTATTAAGGCGAGTCACTCAAAAAATGCTCTGTATATCAAATTTTGGCCCTTACAACTTCAATAATTCAGATAGATACCATTTGGATTCTAGGACCTTATTTCTAAGAGGACATCCCTACTTGGTCTATCATCATTAAAAACTCATTTTCTGGGGCAGCTAGATGGCACAGTGGTTAAAGCACCGGCCCTGAATTCAGGAGTACCTGAGTTCAAATCCGGCCTCAGACACTTGACACTTACTAGCTGTGTGACCCTGGGCAAGTCACTTAACCCCCATTGCCTGAAAAACAAACAAACAAACAAAAAACAAACAAAAACTCATTTTCTAGACCCAAACTCATCAATAGGTAGAAGTTGCAAAAAGGCAAAGTTAGGCTTAATGTCAGGAAAAACTTCCTAATAATTGGAGCTGTCCAAAAGTGCAACGGGCTGCCTTAAGGGGTTGTGTCTTCTTTCTCACTGGAGGTCTTCAAGCAAAGGAGGGTGATTGCTTTGGCGGCATGTTGTAGAAAAGATTTTTATTATTTAGGTACAGGTTGGACAAGATGGCCATTGAGGTGATTTCCAACTCTGAGTCTGGGATTTTATGCTTTATTATCATCCCCCTCTCTTTCTGGATATGCCAATATTTTCTATCAATGGCAAAGTCACTAAAGTGCAATTCAGATTCCACCTGTCCTTTTGGGGGGGGGGGCAGGGCAATGAGGGTTAAGTGACTTGCCTAAGGTCAAACAGCTAGTGTCAAGTGTCTGAGGCTGGATTTGAACTCAGGTCCTCCTGACTCCAGGGCCGGTGTTCTATCCACTGTGCCACCTAGCTGCCCCCAGATTCCACCTGTCTCATGAAAATTTTTAGCTTTATGCCATGGCAATCTCTTCCCTTTCATTTCTGATTTCATTTTATTTTCTTTTAAAAATGTATCAAGGGGGCCTGGGCAAGTCACTTAACCCTCATTGTCCCGCAAAAAACAAACAAATAAATAAATGTATCAATATATTTTTGTTTTGACACAGCAGACACTAACAAAATACATTCCCTGGAACTTTTAATTTATTGATTAATAGAAAAACAAATGTGTCCTTTAGCACCAAGATTATGATACTCAGACTGATCACAGTATTTGAGTAATGCACCAGTTTTGTTGCCTCTTCAGATTGACTCTATTGACGTTGTTGTGACTGTGTGTTTTTTGACTCTGACTTCTTCACTCTGCATCACTTCAAGCAAGTTTTCCCACATCTCTAATTTCTCATATTTTTTTCATTCTTTATGGCACAGTAATATTCTATTATGTTCATATGCCATAATTTGCTTAATCATTAACCAAGCATTAGAATTCTTTCTCTTTTAGAATTTCTATTCTGCATCATTTAGCAATTTATTATAGTGTCTTATTCTTTAATTACTTCATGTATGTTTCACTTCTCCACCCAGACTATAATGTCCTTAAGGATAAATACTACATTTTACAATTCTTTACAATACTGCCCACTTGGTTTTGCTCCTTTGGCTTTCTCCATCATGTCCCAGGAATGTCTTCATCCTACAAGATCACACCAACCCTGGAACTCAAACCTCATCAATACCAGGTGCCCCTGGAGCCCCTCTGAATGGAGGGCAGAGCTCAGAGCCTCCTCCCATAACCTCTGTTTAAAAAGAAGGTACACAACTCAAATATCTCTTCATATCCAACTGGATTGCATTCCTTAGTATTTTCCTCATCCCTTCCTCCCCCTCGCCAAGTGTTGCTGTTCAGCTATTGTTTTTTCAGTTGTGTCCAACTCTTCGTGACCCCATTTAGAGTTTTCTTGGCAAAGATACTGGAATGATTTGCCATTTCCTTCCCCAGCTCATTTTACGGATGTGAAATGGAAGCAAACAGGGTTAAGTGACTTACCTAGGATCACACAGCTAGTAAGTGTCTGAAGCCAGATTTTAATTCAGGAAGATGTCTTCCTAACTCCAGGCCTGGCACTCTATGCACTCTGCCACCTAACTGCCCCCGCAAAGTATCTTCCCTCCTTTTAGTTTCCTTTTATTTATTGTCTTCCCTTATTTGATTGTAAGCTTGAGAGAAGGTGTTGCCTTTCTTTCTGGTATTTGTATTCCCAGAGCATAGTACAGTGTCTGGGGCAAAAACTGTTTATTGACTAATTTCTTTTGAACCCCATCGTACCTAGAACAGGAAAAGGTCCATAAGGGATATAGGGATCTCTCTCTCTCTCTGTCTCTCTCTCTCTCTATATATATATGAAACATAACTCATAGTTTATATATGGAATATATCCGAATTCATAGACACCAAAAATATTTCAAAATCTGCTTTTCAGAAAGAATTAAATTGTACATAGGAAATAGTTGTTATAGAAATTTTTAGCAACAAACCAAAAAGGTATCAATAATAACTCATAATTATGTATCAGACTAGGCAAGTTATTAATACTACCATTTTACATTTAAATGAGGAAACCAAAGCTAAAGAGGTTTAAGTGACTTCTCCAGAATTATACAAGGTGGACATTGGATGCAAACATAGGTTTTCTGTTTTCAAGCTTTCTACTCTAGTACCTAAAGATGCCTCTCTGCATAACAGAGAATCAATAAAACTATTGATTAGTCGAACTTAGGATCAGATTTTCATAAATTGTTTCAGGTTATGGTTTCTTATCTGTTAAATTCTATCTCAAACATTAATTGAAGATTCAGATTTAGACAAAAGTATCATAAAAAGTATAATCCTCGGGGGCAGCTAGGTGGCACAGTGGATAAAGCATTGGCCCTGGATTCAGGAAGACCGGAGTTCAAATCCGGCCTCGGACACTTGACACTTACTAGCTGTGTGACACTGGGCAAGTCACTAAACCCTCATTGCCTTGCAAAAAAAAAAAAGTATAATACTACCTGAAAAGTTCTGTGAGGTGAGTACATCTTCAGTGTAGCTATGTGTTAACCAATGTGGGTGCTTCTTCCAAAGTTTCTCTCTGGCAGCTTAGATAACACTGTTCATGTTCTTCTGCAAGTCCCTCATAGATCAACTCAATTTACTGGATATCTTCTCTTGCTCCATTATTAAACAGAGTAAAGGGGGGGAAAGAAGGCAGAAGATGCTAAGAACCACATAATTTCTAGATGATAAATGAGAATTTAACCATTGGAATTTCTTTTCCCTTCAAAGAATAAGTATATTTCCATTATAATTGCTGATGCCTGGCCTGGAGATATACAATTATGTACTATCCCAAGTTTCAGGAAGAAAAAGACACAGGGAAAGGGGAGACAGAGGAGAGGGAAATGTCTAGGAAGGAAGGTCCTTCTCTGCTTGGCCCAAGTAAGTGGAAGTAAGTGATTCCAAGGATTCTATCCCTCTCTCCTTGATGGTTGAGAGGGAGACAATGAGGAGTACACAGTCAAGTGTCTTCCACAACCACACCTGTGTGATACTGATAAGGAAACTGAGAATTGGCTAGGTTAAATGATTTGTCCAAAGTCACCTGATCACTAGGTTTCTAAGCCTAGAATGGACTCCAAATTCATCTTGAGGGCTTGACCTCAAAAGGGTCAAATTCTCTGGTTTATTAATGCTTCCAGGGGCAGCTAGGTGGTGCAGTAGATAAAGCACTAGCCCTGGAGTCAGGAGGACCTGAGTTCAAATATAGCCTCAGACACTCAACACTTAGCTGTGTGACTCTAGGCAAGTCATTTAACCCTCACTGTCCTGAAAAAAAAAAAGTAATATTAATGCTTCCACCTGGAATGCTCCAGAAAAATTTCTAAAATAAAGTTTAGGTATAGCTCATGTCTAGGATCTCAAAAGTACAAGGTTTCCTCTCACAAAAGTAGTCAGTGTACAATATGAGTATCAAGTTTTTCACCAAAGAAAACAAAAGAATTCACAAGTATTTGCATAACAAATACAAGAAAAATAAAATTCTTGTATAGCCCATTATACTCATTATATTTCATCTAGATCCTTCGTTGGACTACTGCACAGATATTTTCAATTTACCTCAGACTTATATCATCTAAACAACTCAAAGCAATTATCCTGGACGTTTGGTAAAGTCCAGATTTTCTGACCCCTCATTGAATGGCTTTTGTTTTTCATCTCCAGGTTGATCTTGATGGTATTTCTCTTCTCCAGGAATTGTACTGTTTGAACAAAACTTTTTTCCCTGTAAAGCAGCTATTAAGTTCTGGAACTAAGGAGATGTCAAACTCAGGGTTGACATATGTTGAAACCTCAGTGTGGAAGGGATAACAGTAATCAACAGAGGGAAGGTACTAGAATACAGAGGAAATGAGAAAGTCTTCCTGTAGAAGATAGGATTTTAACTGGAAGTTGAAGAAAGCCTTGGAAGCCAGGAGTCAGAGATGAGATGGGCAAATATTCTGGACATGAGGGATAGCCAATCAAGGTTGGGAGATGGAATGTTTTGTTTGTGAAACATCAAGGAGGACAGTGTCACTGGATGGCAGAGTATGTGTGTGTGTGTGTGTAGGAGGGGTGTGTTGGGGGTGGGGAAGTGTAAGAAATAAGACTGAAAAGGTAGGAAGGACAGGTTACAAAGGGCTTTGAACACCAAACAGGATTTTGTATTTGATCCTGTAGGTGATAGGGAACCATTAGAATTTACTGAATGGAGGTGGGAGGGTGGAGTTGACATAGTTGGATTTAAATTTTAGGAAAATAACTTTGGAGGTTGAATGGATTATGGACTAGATGCTTGTGGCAGGTAGACCAACTAGCAGGTTATTGTAATAGTCCAGGTATGAGATGAGGGCACGTACCAGAGTGAGTGGCAGTGTCACCAATCTAACAATCACCCAGGCTTGCAGCTTCATTGTCGCTGTCGTCATCGTCATTATTTACATAGCAATTTAAGATTTACAGAGACCTGTACATATAGTATTTCATTTGCTCCTCATAACATTAGGAAGTAGGTGCTATAATTATCTCCATTTTACAGATGAGAACATTGAGGCTGAGAGGTTAAGTGCTCAAGTTCCCCATAGGTAGTCAGAGACTGAGGCAGTATTTGAACTCAGTTCTTCCTAACTCTAATTCCAGCATTCTATCCGCAGCGTTATTCTCCCTGGCAAGGCTCCAAAGATATTATATGACACCTCCCCCAACTCCTTTGTAGAGGTGGGAGGTCCTGGAATGTGAAACAGTGGACAAATTTTTAGATTATTTTTCGACATATTGATCGATTTTGTCCATTTTTTTTCTTTAAAATATTCTTTCTTCTATGGGATGAGTATTTCGGAGAAGTAAACGAATGATCTCAATAAAAATATATATATTTAAAATAATGGCACTGAGCAGCCTTCCATTCTCAGGAAGAGAGTCTATGATTCCGACCTGCAGAACTCGCAGACGCTCCCTCTGTCTCCCTCCCAACTCAACTGGCTACGGTCCAATGAGAGTCTCGCTTTCCACCCCGCCCCCTTCCCCAGCCCGCTAGATGCTGCGGCTAGGAGGAGGAGGGGAGAGGCTTCGCAGGGGCGTCACGCAGGCGCTGGCGTGGTGACGCCAATGCGGCGTCGCCGTCTCCAAGGAGCGGAGCCCGTCGCCGGTTTTGAAGTGGCGCGGGGCAGACGGGCGGGGGCTCTGGCGGCGGCCTGATCCATCTCAGCTGGTGACCTATCGGTGTCCCGCGCCTTCAGCCCTCCGGGAGCTTAGAATTCGGGCCTCGGCCCTGCGCCGGCCTAGTTAGCTCTGCCCAGCCTCGTCGGGGACGTGCGGGCCGGGCCGGGCCGGGGCCGAAGCTCGGAGAACTACAGGGAGGCCGAGGCCGCGGCTCGTTGTCCCCCGAACCTCATCGCTGTGTCATCTCGATCGCTCTCTCTTTTTCTTTTTCTTTTTCCCCTTTTCTTTTCTTTTTTTTTCTGGGCAGCCCCAAGTTGCGTTGTCACTGGAAGGGGGGAAGAGAGAGACCGCTAAAACTGCACCGAAATGGCCACAGAGCTCGACTTTCTGAGAGACCAAAGTAAGCCAGCGGGTTCGGGGTTTGGGGGTCTAGGGGTGTGGCGTCTACTGTGTCCGGCGCGGAGCAAGGCCCAGTTTCAGAGGGGATCATGGATTGTCAGAGGCCAAGGGACTTTAGACACCCTCCTTTTGCAGAGAAGGAAACGGAGGCCCAGAGAAGGAGCAGTGACTTGCTCCAGGGTCACGCACCGATAAATAAAAAGCCCTGTGGATTGGAGCTGGGTCCAAATCCAGTGCCTTTTACGTTGTATATAGTAGTGTGGCACTGTGGACTTTATTCCTGCAATTGGGTTCAATTTTTTAAAAAAATCAACCGGGAGGACTGTAAGACACGGATGTAGAACTAGAAGCTACCCTAGTGATCATCTAGTTCATTTTCCTTTTTTTTTTTAAACTGAGGAAGAAACTGAGGCCTAGGGAGGAGGAGGAGTGACATCCAGTAAAGAGCAGAATTGGTACCTCAGTTCTCTGCCTCCAAGTCCACTGCCCTTTCCCCACTTCACTAGAGGGCAGTGTGGCTTAGCAAGGAGAGCCCTGGCCTTGGAAACAAGACCTGGTTTCAAATCCCGCTGCTGACACTAGCTAGCTCTGTGACCGTGGACAAGTCATTTTCCCCTCATCTGTAAAGTAGGGATAGTAATTCTGGTTTTTCCTACCTCACTGGGCTGTGATTGATACTCAAGTGGACAAATGTATGTATGCATGTGTGCGTGCATGCCAAGAAGAATTGAAGTACTTAATGTACAAAGTGCTGGGGATACAGAGATAAAAATTAAATAGCTTTTGCCTTCAAGGTACTTATTTTCTATTGCAGCAAAATAATATGTATACACACAATTTGAGGAGACAGAGAGGATACCTAGTAATGGGGTGGGGGGGTGTCTGAAAAGACTTTGCAAGGAAGGCGCTGGGGCAGTGCTTTTGCGGGAAGCTGGGAATTCTGTAGGTGGAAGAGAGGCCTGGAGAAAACACTTTACAAACTCTAAATTGCTACATAAATGTTATTTATTGCGCCATGTTGCCATGTTGCTTTTAGATTTTTAAAATATCAACTGGAAGAACCTTAGACTATTGATAGAGAGCTAGAAGACCTTAGTGATTATTATCTCCTACTCATTTTACAGAGAAACAAATTGAGGCTCAGAAAGAGGAAATGACTTAGTACTTACTTCCACAGATAAAATGTTTTAAAGTTGACAAAGCCCAGAGTAGTGATTTAAACTCAGGTTTAAATCCAAATACCATCTTGCATTTGTTATTGAATTGCCAGTTAATAGTTATTGACAATGCCTGCTGGGTTGCATGGTTGAATTAGTAGAAAACTGTTTTCATTTGTGTACTGAAAAATTGTTGAATGCATTCAACTGAATACATGCAGGATTAGTGAATATTAGGTTTCAAGACAACACTTACCACTCTCCTAGACATTTAAACATTTTTATGCTTTTCTGAGGACCTTTTGCTATTTTATTTTGTGTTTTTTCCCCAATCTTAATGGTATTTTATTTTATTTTCCAGTTAACATGTAAAGATAGTTTTCAACATTTGTTTTTATAAAATTTTTGAGTTCTAAATTTTTCTCCTTCCCCCCTCCCCAAGACAGTAAGCAATCTGATATAGGTTACATATGTACAATCACATTAAACATATTTCTGCATTAGTCATATTGTGAAAGAAGAATCAGAACAAAAGGGAAAAACATCAAGAAACAAAAAAACAAAAAAAGTAGAAATAGTATGTTCAACCTGCATTCAGATTTCACAGTTTTTTTCTGGATGTGGAGAGACCTTTTGCTATTTTGAAGACAGAGAAGGGCTATAAGTAAAGAAGGATTTTTGAGGCAGCAGTTAATTAGTATACAGCTCTATATGTTTATTTAGTAGCAATTTAGTGAGTACCAGTTAAAGCATGTTACTAAACCAGAAATATGCTAGGATTTACAAAGAAATATGTCGCTTACAGTTTATTTGGGGAGACAAGATTCAAATGTTAATCAAATGAGCATTATGTAATTAACTACTAGATGAGCAGCACAGATCATAGGTGCTTTTGGAGTTTAGGGGATCAAGAAATGACTGGCTGCAAGAGGAGGTAGGTCTTGGATTGGACCTTGAAGGATGATATAAGCAAAGGATTGGACATCATGATGTGAGTGTGTCAAACTGAATAGACTTACTGGATGGTATAGAAAGTTAGTGTTGAAAGCAGGAAAAAAGGTTGGAAAAATATAGGCTTTATGGAAAGCCATGAATGTAAAACTAGGGATTTTATCTTAATGATAACAAGATGCTGTTGAAAGTTTTTAAATGGGAGAGTTAAAAGTAGTGTTTCATGTAGTAGTATATAGGATGGATTGGATATGATACATAGACTGTTGTGATAATCTAGGTTTAAGATAAGAGGCAAGGCAAGTCATGCCAGCTAGTCATCAAGCATTTACTAAGTACCTCCGTTGTGCCAGACATAGCGCCAAGTGTTAGGGATACAAAGAAAGGGAAAACCAGTCCCTGCCCTCACGGAGCTTACAATCTAATTTAGGGATGGTGGGGTGGCATAGAAACAGCCATGTATAAAAATGTTATATGTGTATGTATATTATATTTTATATAGAAAGGGGCACTAGCATTAAGTGGGGAGTAAGAGGGGAGAAAGGCTTTTTGCAAAAGGTGGGATTTTAGCCAAGATTTAAAGGAAACCAGGGAAACCATACAAGAGGACATTCTAGGAATGGGGGTTAGCCAGTGAAAATGATTGGGATGGGGCAGCTAGGTGGCGCAGTGGATAAAGCACAGGCCCTGGATTCAGGAGGACCTGAGTTCAAATTTGGCCTCAGACACTTGACACGGTGTGACCCTGGGCAAGTCACTTAACCCTCATTGCCCCGCCGGCGCCCCCCCCCCCCCAAAAAAAAATGATTGGGAGATGAAGAATCTTGGAAGAGGAACAGTAAAAAGGCCAGTTCTGTTGGATCATAGAAAACATGGAGGAAAGTAAAAAGGAAGAAGACTCAAAACGTAGGAAGGGGCCAGGTTATAATGGACTTAAAAATTCAAAGAAGACTATATATTTGATCCTGGAGATAATAGGAAGCCACTGGAGTTTATTGGATAGGGGAGTGATGTGGTCAGACCTGTGTTTTAGGGAGGTTAGGATGATATCTGAATGGAGGAGAGACTGTAGAGGAGAGGGGTTTGAGGCAGAGACACCAACCAGAAGCAGCGTGTTGCAGGACAAATCATGCCGGATTTGGAGTCAAGACCTGGAGTTGAAATTCTGGATCTGCTACTGTCTACCAGTGTGGCCTTGGGTGTCCCTTAACCTTCCAAACTTCAGCTTCCTCAGCCTTGGACTAGTTGACCCAAATCTATGCTTCTATTGTATGATCCCCTCCAATTAGATAGTTTCAGCAAGAAAGAAATATTTAAAAGATATTTTGAGTGGTTATAGGCAGACATTCAAAATGAACTATTTTGAAGGTGTGGGCCTTGAGTAATACAGGGTTTTGTGTAATAGGAAGCAAAAAAAAGAAGATTTTCATTTTAAGGTGTGGAAAAATATTTATATATGTGTATGCATGTATATATGTGTGTGTGTATTTGGGGGGGGGGTGAGGCAATTGGGGTTAAGTGACTTGCCCAGGGTCACACAGCTAGTAAGTGTCAAGTGTCTGAGGCCGGATTTGAACTCAGGTCCTCCTGAATTCAGGGTCAGTGCTCTATCACCGTGCCACTTAGCTGCCCCCAATAATTCCAACTCCAGCTCTCTGCTTATTTAGACCCAAATACAGTATTCCATTTCCCGCCTCTACTATGCCTATTTTTTGTGGGGGCAATGAGGGTTAAGTGACTTGCCCAGGGTCACACAGCTAGTAAATGTTAAGTGTCTGAGGCTGGATTTGAACTCAGGTCCTCCTGAATCCAGGGTCAGTGCTTTATCTACTGCGCCACTTAGCTGCCCTATTTGTGTGTGTATATATCTGTGCAGTTTCAAGGGGCTTGGGGAGGAAAGTGTTACACTTTGACATGAACAGACTTTCTCTTTCAAACTTGACAACTAAAATGCATTTATTTTTATACTTACTCTTAAAAAAAAAAGCTATTTAATAGTATTCTTTCCATGCTTATTTCCTTTTGACTTCTCTAGGAAAAAAAGCTACCCAGGGAGAAAGTATAGTTAGTATATTATATTCTGCAGTGAGAGAGTTGGATTAGGCTTAGCAAAAGTTCCAGGCCAAGAAAATATCAAGGATAGCTAGGAGATTGATGTAGTAATTATGGTGAGACTGGAAAATTTAGATGAAAGATGAAAATAAATAATTTAACCAATATTAAATATATATAATGTACAATGCATATATATGTGCTTATATATATATGTGTATATATGTATACACATATACACACATGCAGACATATACTTTATTTTCAAGGAACTTTCAATCTAATGAGGAAAAGACTATGGACACTACTTCTTCATCTGTAAATTAAGGGGGTTAGATTAATAATCACTAAGGTCTCTTCTACTTGTAAATCCTAAATAAATTAAGTTATAAAGGGAAAGTGAAATAAGTCTAAATCATAGGTCTAAGCAAAGCTCAGTAAGAGACTTAAGGAGGGAGAGATTAATTTAACTTAAAACAAACATTTCTTGAATCTATACTGTGAGTGCACAGAATTAGGTGCTATAACAGAGATAGTTTCATTGAATTTACAGCATAGGGGCATCTAGGTGGCGCAGTGGATAGAGCACTGGCCCTGGATTCAGGAGGACCTGAGTTCAAATGTGGCCTCAGACACAACACTTACTAGCTGACCCTAGGCAAGTCACTTAACCCCAATTGCCTCACTGGAAAAAAAAAAAGATTTTATAGCATAAAAGGATAAGACAGAAATCCAGATAAATATAGTATGAACTATCATATCATAGCTACATTAGAGAGTTGCAAAACAGTGCTGTATGATATTTGAGGGGGAAGGTTAATACCAGGTGATAGGGTAGAGTTTAATGGAGATGGTGGCATTTTTAATTGGGCTTTTTAAAGATGGGTAGAAATTTAGTAGGTGAAGAGGAGTAGGGAGGGAATTATAGGCCTAGGGAATAGTGTAAGCATAGTACAGGAGGCAGAAGGACACACAGCATCTTGGGAGAAAAATAAATAAACAAATCAGTTTTGCTGGAGTTATATGATATAAAACTAGAGTGCCAGTTTGTTGCCAGATTGTTGGTTGACGGTCAGGAGAGTTTGAATTTTAATTAATTAATTCAGCAAGCACTTATTAAATGTCAGGTTTTATAGATACAAAGACAAAAATGAGATAGTCCCTTCCCTGGAAAGACTTCCATTCTGCTAGGTGTAGGTGTAGTAATATAAGTCAACATAAATATAGTCAAGGTAAATCCAAAGTAATTTTTTTGTTGTTGTGGGGGAAGACCCAAGTAAATGGACAAGATATGAATGCAAAGCTTCAATTCCCAGGTCTTTTTTTGTTTAAAATTTTGTTGAATGGACCTAGTATATCAGAAATCATGTGGATTTTTAAAAGTTTTGGCTTTATTTCCAATCTGATTTAGAAGTTCAGCTTTATGGCACTCATAAGGAACTACCTTTTACCTGAGAAGCCCCACCTATAAATGTGAACAAATCTCTTAACACACATGGGTGCCATCTTACAGATGTTTTTTAAAGAGAAAGTCAAGAGGTGGACAGGGAATGACTTGGGTGGGTTAGGGAAGAAACTAGTGCTTTTAGTGGGCTGCTTACAAGTGTCTTGGCTACGGTAGAGGACATAGAAGTAGCTAGCTTTATTTCCCCAAAGGAATTCAAGACATGGGTGATGAAGTTGACTGTCTATGTGACAAACAGGAACCAATATTGTTTTGATTTCCAACATCTTGTACTGTACTGAATGAAGAAGACGCAGCCAGAACAGTTTGGATACATTGTAGGAGTGGTCTTTTTGAAGTGATTTATTTCCTTTTTTTCAGATGGACATATTCAGGAAATCTAGCATATACTCTTTAAGAAGTCGTTCAACACTATTAACTTCTTTTTCTTATCTACTAATGTTCTGTGTAGCATATGGCCCTTGGACTGTATAATGATTGTGGCACCCAAGGAGTAAATTAGATGTTAATGAAAAAGAGAAAGTTTGTTTTGAGTGATATTACACATGTATACTTTTATTACACTTTTCATGGTTGAAAAAATAGTCATTGTAATTGTTAATGACTCTTAACCTGAGCTGATTATATAAATGGACATATGCTTGACTGTATTTCTTTTATGTTAAAAATAAATATTTTATTGTGTTTCTATTGATTTATTTTTATATCACCTTCATTTCCAAATATATTTCTCTTTTCTCACTACCCTATCCCTCCTGCCACACAGATTTTAAAAAAGAGAAAAAAGCAGTTCAGCAAAACTAACCAATACAGCAGGTATGTGACAGTATATACAATATTCTTTCATAGTAAGAGATGCATTTTCTTAGCTCTTCTCCAGGGCTAAGTTTGGTTATTTTAGTGATACAACATTTAGTTTGTAATTCAAAAATAGATGTCTTAGAAATGCAAAGAATATATTTGGTAATTATAAAGGGCATTTGGCTTAAATCAAAATGTAATTTAAAGTCTCTTAATAAGGAATATCTTTTACATAAGATAATATAAGATTCTTTTATAAATTCATTTCCAGTGATAAGATCAGTGACATTTTGATTATTAATGTCAAGTGAGCCATAAAACAGACACATTTGATTAAGGCATTGGATATTGTCCTATGTTGAGTCCAAATGACAGTTTCTTTATAGGTGATGACACTGTTGTTAATTGTCTGAAGCCTCAGATTAGAATCGATTTCCTTAATGAAATCCACAGTGATCCAGAGATAGGCATAACAATATATATAGGAAAAATCATAGATAAACTACGTCTGTTGTTCATATTATAGAATCCAGTGTGTTGGACAGTCCGTCAG
Organism: Dromiciops gliroides; assembly: GCF_019393635.1. Lineage (NCBI taxonomy): Eukaryota > Metazoa > Chordata > Mammalia > Microbiotheria > Microbiotheriidae > Dromiciops > Dromiciops gliroides. Next base: position 141,079,271 of record NC_057866.1, on the reverse strand, counting down.
GATAGGTTCTATAGGTGAACAGTGACCTGTGCCTAGAATAGAAAAGGAAGAAGAGTGGTCTGAATTCTGTGTAGGTAATAGCACAGTGCTTTTAATAATCCTAATTGCTTCCTGATATATGGCCCATCTATTTCAATACCCCTTTTCTCTTAATGATGCTCAGTGGTGGTAAATTCTAGAACAGCCAGATCACTGCAGAATCAAAGTTGTGGATGACCCAGAGGACAATGGGGAGGGAGGCTCATAAAGAATGCAAGTAAGATGCAGCTTATAGCCAACTGAATAGCCTGTGCCCAAGAAGTAGCTTATCTAATGTCACCAGCATATGTATCTTGAGAGAAATAAGGTGAATCATTAAAGAAAGATAATAGCTAAGTCCCTTACTTGTGCTCACCAGTTATAAAAAGACCTAGCTAGAATGTTAGATTTTTCCCCCAGGGTTATTTATAGGAGAATATGGGCAAAAGTTTATACAGGTTGAAAAAAGAAGATGAGTTTGTATACTGTACCAGTGGAGATAAAATGCATATCAAAGACTGGGATACATTGAACTTTTAGTTGTAGTATAGAAGATAGCAGCAAGGAGGATGGAAAAATATGTTCTATAAGAAAACAGTATGTAGAGTAAGTTCAAAATGAGCTAAGTTGGGTTTCAAATCCTCTAAGCAACAAAAGGGCTATATATGAAGAAGATCAAAAAGAGAATAGGGTAATTGAGGTAGATAAGAAGATAATGAATGACAGAAGGCAGAACTATACAACCATTGGTTTGTTTCTTCTTCAAGGAAACAATGTTTTAGATAAGCTTAGTTAAGTTAGATTATGTTACATAGATGTTACACTGTTATGTTAGTAGAGTTACACTGACTTGAAACTGGCTCATAAAATCATAGAACAACAGAGTTGTAGACCTGGGAGGAACCTCAACAGCCATCTAATCCATATGCCCAAAGCAATCCCTACTTTAACTTGGTAAGTAGTTATCCAATCTCTGCTTGCAGTTCTCCAAGGAAGAGAAACCTACTACCTTGCAAGACAACCTATTCCATTTTTGGTCTATGAATTTGGTTAGTGAGTTCTCTGTTCATCCATAGTATACTTTGAGACAAATCTCTAATTGTTTTGAAGTTGACTTCTCCCCCTAACATCAACCCTCAGTTTGTCTCTGCAATCTCCACACATTCTCCCCTCTAGGGCCGTAATGCCTCTGCATGATAGTCTTCAACTTCTTGAAGACATCTCATGTCTCATTAGGTTTTCTCTATAAACATCCCCAATTCCTTTTTCTGATCATTATGTGATATGCACTTAAGACTTGTCACCAGACTTTTTTTGGCATTTTCCAGCTGATCACTGTCCTTAATCTGAGCTAAACAACTTAAAACTGAACATGTCAGTCAGATGAGGTCTGATGAAGACAGAGTTTAGTGTGATTATTATCTCTATATTCCTAAAAGCTATACCTTTCTTATAGAGGCCCTGATCACATTGCTTTTTTATTATTTTTATATTATTTTTTGGTAAGGCAATGGGGGTTAAGTGACTTGCTCAGGGTCACACAGCTAGTAAGTGTCAAGTGCCTGAGGCCGGATTTGAACTCAGGTACTCCTGAATCCAGGGCCAGTGCTTTATCCATTGCACCACCTAGCTGCCCTCACATTGCTTTTTTGATTGCTATATCATACCGCTGTCTCATTTTGACCTCATATCTCTTTTTTTGAGCCATACTTGTTCTTTTTAACATTCTTTAAAAAAAAAAATTAAGTTCCAAATTATTTCGCTCCCTCTAATCCCTCCCACAGTCATTGAGAAGGCAAGTTACCCATTATACATGTAAATTCATGCAAACCATATTTCCACATTAGACATGTTGCAAAATAAAAGGAAAGAAAAAATAAAGTGAAAAACAGTATGCTTCAATCTGCATTCAGAGTTCATCAATTGTCTTTCTAGAGGTGGATAGCATTTTTTATTATGAGTCCTTTGTAATAGATTTGTATTATTATATTGATCTTTTTTTTTTTTTTTTTTTGCCGGGCAATTGGGGTTAAGTGACTTGCCCAGGGTCACACAGCTAGTAAGTGTTAAGTGTCTGAGGCCGGATCTGAACTCAGGTACTCCTGAATCCAGGGCCGGTGTTCTATCCACTGAGCCATCTAGCTGCCCCTTATTATATTGATCTTAATAGCTAAGTCTTTCACAATTGATCATCCATACAGGATTGCTGTTCCTGTGTACAATGTTGTGGTTCTACTTATTTCCTTTTTTAATTATTTAATTATTTATTTATTTTGGTGGGGCAATGAGGGTTAAGTGACTTGCCCAGGGTCACACAACTATTAAGTGTCAAGTGTCTGAGGTCAAATTTGAACTCAGATCTTCCTGAATCCAGGGCCAGTGCTTTGTCCACTGTTCCACCTAGCTGCCCCCGGTTCTACTTATTTCATTTTGCATCAGTATACACACACACACACACACACACACACACACACATACACACACACACACATATATATATACACTTATATATATAAGACCTCCAAGTTTTTCTGAAACCATCCCCCTCATTTCTTTCTTTTTTTATAATAAAGTATTTTATTTTTTTCCCCATTACATGTAAAGATAGTTCTCAACTTTTGTTTATACAAGCCCCCTCATTATTTCTTATAGGACAATAGTATTCAATCACAATCATATACCAAAAATTATTCAGCCACTCCCTAGATGGTAGACATCTCCTTAATTTCTAATCCTTTGCCATCACAAAAAGCTTCTATAAATATTTTTGTACATATAGGTCCTTTTTCTTTGATCTCCTTTGGATACTGACTTAGTAGTGGTATTGCTAGGTCAAAGGATATGCATAGTTTTATAGCCTTTGGGGCACAATTTCAAATTGATCTCCAGAATGGTTGGACCAGTTCATAACTCCACCAACATTGCATTAATGTACCTTTTCTTCCACATCCCCTTCAGCATTTGTCATTTTGTGTGTGTGTGTGTGTGTTACATGCCAGTCTGATAGTGCTATCTCTGATTTGCATTTCTCTAATCAATACTGATTGAGAGCATTTTTTCATATAACTTTATAGCTTTGATTTATTTTTCTGAAAGAAGAAATATCCTTTGGCCAGTTATATCCTTTATTTTTACCCCTTATATCCTTTGATCAGTTATCCATTGGGGAAAGGCTCATATTTTTATCATTTTCCCCAATTCCCTATATTTTTGAAAAATGAAATCTTTATAGGAGAAATTTGGCATTGAAAATTTCCCCCAATTAGTGGCTTTTCTTCTCATTTTGGTTGCATTGGTTTTATTTGTGCAAAAACTTTTTGAAAATTTCATGTAATCAAAATTTTCCAAATTTATTTAATCCAAAATTATTCTACCTCCCATGATCTTTCTATCTCTTTGGTCATAAAATCTTTCCTCACCCATAGATCTAACACATAAAATTTTCCATGTTCCCCTAATTTGCTTGTTATATCACTCTTTATGTATAAATCATGAAACTGTTTTGACCTTATCTTGGTATACAGTATGAGATGTTAGTTTTTGTTTAGTTTCTACAAGACTGCTTTCCAGTTTTTCTAGCAATTTTTTTTTCAAATAGTTCTTGCTCCCAAAGCTTGGATCTTTCAGTTTATCAAACACTACATTACTATGTCATTTACTATGTCATGTACCTAATCTATTCCACTGATCCACCACTCTATTTCTTAGCCTGTACCAGATTGTTTTGATGACTACTGCTTTGTAATATAGTTTGAAATCTGGTACTGCTAGACTACTTTCCCTTTTTTTCCCATTGATTCCCTTTATATTCTTGACTGTTCTCCCAGATGAATTTTGTTATTATTTGTTCTAGCTTTATAAAAATAATTCTTCAGTAGTTTGAGTGATATGGCACTGAATAAATAATTTAGGTAGAATTGTCATTTTTATTATATTGGTTCATGCTACATAAGAGCAATTAATTTCTCCAGTTAGATTTGTCTTTATTTCTATGAAAAGTGTTTTGTAATTGTTTATATAGTTCTAGGGTTTATCTTGGCAGGTAGATTCCCAAATATTTTGTATTGTGTATAGTTATTTCAAATGGAATCTCTCTACCTCTTCCTGCTGGGTTGTGTTGGTAGCATATAGAAACGAATGCTGTTTATTTATATCCTGCAACTATGCTAAAATTTTTGTTGTTGTTTTTGGTGAGGCAATTGGGGTTAAGTGACTTGCCGGGGTCACACAGCTAGTAAGTGTTAAGTGTTTGAGGCTGGATTTGAACTTAGGTCCTCCTGACTTCAGGGCCAGTGCTCTATCCACTGCACCACCCAGCTGCCCCTATGCTAAAGTTTTTAGTTGTTTCAGCTACTTTTTAGTTGATTTTCTAAAATTCTCTAATTATATCTTTATATCATCTGCAAAGAGTAATACTTTCATTTCCTTGTTGATTATTTTTATTCCTCCAATTTCTTTCTCTTATTGCTGTAGATAGCATTTCTTGTACAATATTGAATAATAGTGGTGATAATAGACATCTTTATTTCACCCAGATCTTACTGGGAATGCTTCAAATTTATACCCATTACAGATACTGCTTGCTCTTGGTTTTAAATATATATTACATCTTCTTCTTCTTCTTTTTTTTTTTGGCAGGGCAGTGAGGGTGAAGTGACTTGCCCAGGGTCACACAGCTAGTAAGTGTCAAATGTCTGAGGCCAGATTTAAACTCAGGTCCTCTTGAATCCAGGGCCAGTGCTTTATCCACTGTGCCACCAGCTGCCTCGATACATAGTATTTTAAGAAAGACTCCATTTACTCCTATGCCTTCTAGTGTGTGTTTTTTTTTAAAAACAGGCATGGGGATTGTATTTTGTCAAAAGCTTTTTCTACATCTATTGAGATAATCAAAATTTTTTTTGTTACTGATATGCTCAATTATGCTTATAGTTTTCCTAATATTGAACCAGCCCTGCATTCCCGTTATAAATCCCACACAGTCATAGTATGTGATTTTTGTGATATATTGCTATAATCTCTTTGGTAATATTTTATTTAAAATTTTTACATCTATAGTCATTCAGGGAATTGGTTTATAGTTCTCTTTTTTAACATTCATTTTATTTTTTATTAATTTTTTTAAAATAGGATTTTATTTTATTTTTTCCTCTTACATGTAAAGATGGTTTTCACCATTCTTTTTTTTTTTTTTGGGTGAGGCAATTGGGGTTAAGTGACTTGCCCAGGGTCACAGAGCTAGTAAGTGTTAACTGTCTGAGGCTGGATTTGAACTCAGGTCCTCCTGAATCCAAGGCCAGTGCTCTATCCACTGTACCACCTAGCTGCCCCTCAACATTCATTTTTGTCAGATTTTGAGTTCCAAATTTTTCTCCCTCTCTCCCTTCACTCCTCCTTCCCCAAGACATCAAACAATCTGATATAGGTTATATAATATAATAATGTTGAACATATTTCCTCATTATTCATGTTGTGAGAGATGAATTATAACAAAAGAGAAAAACTACAAGAAAGAAGAAACAAAAAACAGACCAAAAAAATTGAAAATAGTATGCTTCCATCTGCATTAAGACTCCATAATTCTTTTTTTTTTCTGGATATGGAAAGCATTTTTCATCATGAGTCTTTTGGAATTGTCCTGGAACATTGTACTGCTGAGAAAGTATATCACAATTGATTATCATACAATGTTGTTACTGTGTACAATGTTTTCCTGGTTCTGCTCTCTTCACTCAGCATCAGAGTACACTTAAGTCTTTCTGAAATCTTCCTGCTCATCATTTCTTACAACATAATAGTATTCCATTACATTCATATAGAAAACTTGTTCAGCCATTCCCCAATTGATGGGCATCCTCTCAATTTCCAATTCTTTGACACCACAAAAAGAGCATCTATAAATATTTTTTGTACATATGGGTCCTTTTTCCTTTTTTTTTAAAAAATTTTTTATTTTTTTGGTGAGGCAATTGGGGTTAAGTGACTTGCCCAGGGTCACACAGCTACTAAGTGTTAAGTGTCTGAGGCCGGATTTGAACTCAGGTCTTCCTGAATCCAGGGCCAGTGCTCTATCCACTGTGCCACCTAGCTGCTCCCTTTTTCCTTTTTTATCATCTCTTTGGGATAGAGACCTAGTAGTGGTATTACTGGGTCAAAGGGTATGCACAGATTTATAGCCCTTTGGGCATAGTTCCAAATTGCTCTCCAGAATGGTTGGATCAGTTCACAGCTCCACCAACAATGCATTAGTGTTCCAATTTTTCCACAGCTTCTCCAACATTTATTATTTTTTTTGGTCATATTAGCCAATCTGATAGGTGTGAGGTGGTACCTCAAAGTTGTTTTAATTTGCATTTCTCTAATCAATAGTGATTTAGAGTATTTTTTCATATGGCAATATGAAATAGCTTTGATTTCTTTATCTGTAAACTGCCTGTTCATATCCTTTGACCATTTCTCAATTGGGGAATGACTTGATTCAGTTCTCTATATATTTGAGAAATGAGGCCTTTATCAGAGACATTGGCTATAAAAATTGTTTCTCAGTGTAAAGGGCTAAAATTCTAGCTAGTCTGTCTAAAATATCTAATGAGTGGTCGTCAATAAATTATAAGCTTTAGCAAGAGTTAGACTTTTAAGCATTTGTTAAGGAGAATAACAATTTGGTGAAGAGAGAGAAAAAGAGACCTAGATTCAGCTATCTATTTCAGGGAGCTAAAATTCTCCTGCTCTGCTCTCCACGAGAGCCCTGGTGAAAGAGAAAGAACCACCCCTTCTTCATCCCACAAGCTTCCTGTGAAAAACTGGAAATATCCTGTCCCCCCCACACAGCTCCAAGCTAATTGGCTGATAGCTTTGATCAACAGTACCCATGAGCAAACATCACTTCCTGTTGCCGAGGACCTGACCACATGGCTTGCCCTCAGACACCTTCTTTTCATGGTGGAGCTTTCCTACAATAACTCTCCAGCAGGTGGCATCATTCCAATCGTTACATCAGCTTTCTGTTTTTTCTTTTAATCTTGGTTTCATTGTTTTTGTTTGTGCAAACCCTTATTAATTTAAGGTAATCAAAATATTCCTTTTTGCATTTCATATTGTTCTTTATCTCATATTTGGTCATAAATTCTTCTCTTCTCTATATATCTGACAGATAAACTATTCCTTCCTCTTTTAATTTGCCTATGGTATCCCCCATTATGTCTAAATCATGTACATATTTTGACCTTATTTTGGTATACAGTGTAATATGTTGGTCTATGCCTAGTTTCTGCCATACTATCTTCTGGTTTTCCCAGCAGTTTTTGTCAGATAGTGAGTTCTTATTCCATAACCTGGAGTCTTTGGGTTTATCAAACAGTAGATTGCTATAGTCATTTACTATTGTGTCTTGTGTGTACCTAACATATTCCAGTGATCCACCACTCTATTTCTTAGCCAGTAACAAATAGTTTTGATGGTTTCCACTTTATAATATAGTTTTAGATCTGGTATGGCTAGGCCACATTCCTTTGCATTTGTTTTAATTAATTTCCTAAATATTCATAACCTTTTATTCTTCTAGATGAATTTTGTTATTATTTTTCTAGCTCTATAAATTAATTTTTTGGTAGTTTTCCATGGCACTGAATAAGTAAATTATTTAGGTAGAATTGTTGTTTTTATTATATTAGTTCAGTCTACCCATGAACAATTGATATTTTTCCAGTTGTTTAGATCTGATTTTATTTTTGTGAAAAGTGTTTTGTAATTGTGTTCATATAGTTCCTGGATTTGTTTTGGCAGATAGATTGCCAAATATTTTATATTGTCTACAGTTATCTTAAATGGAGTTTCTCTCTTTTGCTACTGGGCTTTGTTGGTCATATATAGAAATGCTGATGTTTATCTTGGTCTATTTTATATCCTGCTACTTTGCTAAAGTTGTTAATTGTTTCAAGTAGTTTTTAGTTGATTCTTTAGGATTTTCTAAGTATACCATTATATCATCTGCAAAGAGTGATAGTTTTATTTCCTCCTTGCCTATTCTAATTCCTTCAATTTCTTTTTCTTCATTTATTGCTTAGGCTAACATTTCTAGTACAATATTGAACAATAGTGGTGATAATGGACATCCCTGTTTCACCCCTGATCTTACTGGGAATGCTTCTAACTTATCCCCATTATATATAATGCTTGCTGATGGTTTTAAACAGATACCTCTTATCATTTATTCCTATGTTCTCTAGTGTTTTTAATAGGAATGGGAACTGTATTTTGTCAAAACCTTTTTTTTGTATCTGCTGGGAAATCATATGATTTTGATTAGTTTTGTTGTTGATATGGTTGATTATGTTGATAGTTTTCCTAATATTGAGTCAGCTCTGCATTTCTGATATAAATTCCACCTGGTCATAGTGTGTTATTCTTGTGATAACTTGCTGTAATATCTTTGCTAATATTTTATTTAGAATTTTTTGCATCAATATTCATTGGGGACATTGGTCTATACTTTTCTTTCTCTGTTTTGGCTCTTCCTGGTTTAGCTATTAGCATCATATTTGTTCTGTAAAAGGAATTTGGTAGGGCTCCTTTGCTTATTTTTCTAAATAATGTATATAATATTGGAATTAATTGTTCTTTAAGTGTTTGGTAGAATTCATTTGTGAATCCATCTGGCCCTGGAGATTTTTTCTTAGGGAGTTCATTGATGGCCTGTTCAATTTCCTTTTCTAAAATGGGCTTATGTAAGTATTTTATTTTCTCTTCTGTTAATCTGGGCAATTTATATTTTTCTAAATATTCATCTATTTAGTTTAGATTGTCAAATTTATCAGTATGCAGTTGGACAAAATACTTCCTAATTATTGCTTTAATTTCCTCTTCATTGGTAGTTAATTCATCCTTTTGATTTTTGATACTGGTTGTTTAGTTTTCTTCTTTTTTTAAATCAAATTAAGCAAAGATTCATGTATTTTGTTGGCTTTTTATTTCATAAAACCAGCTCTTAGTTTTATTGATTAATTCTATAGTTTCTTACTTTGAATTTTATTAATCTCCTTTGATTTTTAGAATTTCTAATTTGGTATTTAATTGGGAATTTTTAATTTGTTCTTTTTCTAGCTTTTCTAGTTACATGACCAATTCATTGATCTCCTCTTTATTTATTTTATTCATATTGGCATTTAGAGATATAAAATTTCCCTTAAGAACAAATTTGACTGTATCCCATAAGTTGGGGTATGTTGTTTCATACTGTCATTTTCTTTGATGAAATTATTGTTTCTAATGATTTGTTGTTTGATCTACTCATTCTTTAGGATGAGATCATTTAGTTTCCAATTAATTTTTAGTCTATCTTTTATGGCCCTTCTTATACGTATTTTTTATTGCATCATGATCTGAGAAGGATGCCTTTATTATTTCTGCCTTTCTGCATTTGACTGTGAGGTTTTTATGTCCTAATGCATGGTCAGTGTTTGTGTAGGTGCTTTGTATCACTGAGAAAAAGTTATACTCCTTTTTATCCCCTTTCAGTTCTCTCCAGAGGTCTATCATATCTAACTTTTCTAAAATTCTGTTCACTTCCTCATCTTTTTTCTTATTAATTTTGTGGTTGGATTTTTCTAGTTTTGAGAGGGGGAGTTTGAGGTCCTGACTAGTATAGTTTTGCTGTCTATTTCTTCCTGTAACTCATTTAATTTTTCTAGGAATGTGGGTGCTATACTACTTGGTACATACATGTTTAGTATTGATATGACTTCGTTGTCTATGGTACTTTTTAGCAAGATGTAGTTTCTTTCCTTATGTCTTTTAATTAAATCTATTTTTGCTTTTGTTTTGTCTGAGATAAGAATTGCCAACCCTGCTTTTTTTACTTCAGCTGAAGCATAATATATTCTGCTCCATCCTTTTACCTTCACTCCATGTATATCTCTCTACTTCAAATGTGTTTCTTTTAAATAACATAGTATCTTAGTTTTCAGTCCACTCTACTATTTGCTTCTGTTTTATGGGAGAGTTCATCCCATTCCCATTTGTAGTTGTCAATATTAACTCTGTATTTCCCTCCATCCTATTTTTCCCCTTGTGTATACTTTTCTCTCTCCTTTCACCCTGTCCTTCCTCACCAGTGTTTTACTTCTGACTGCCTCCCTCAATCTGACCCTTTCTGTCAGCCCCCCTCCTCTTTTTCTTTTCCCTTTCCCCTCCTACTTTACTATATGGTAAGATAAATTTCTATACCCAACTGAGTGTGTATGTTATTCTCCCTTTGAGTCAAATCTAATAAAAGTGAGATTTAAACAATGCTTATCCCCTCCCTTCTTTTCCTCTATTGTAATAGGTCTTTTGTGCTTCTTCATGTAATGTAATTTATTGCATTCTGCCTTCCCTTTCCTTTTCTCCCAGTATAGCCCTTCCCCCCCCCCCGCATTCCTTAATTTTTGTTTTTTATATCATCACTTAAAAGTCAACTTATACCCACACCCTTCAACTGTGTGTACTCCTTCTATCTGCCCTAATAGAGATACCATTCTCAAGAGTTATAAGTATCATCTTCCCATATAGGGATATAAACATTTTAACCTTACTGAATAGCATGTTTGGGCTTTTTTTTTTTTCCTTTTATATCTTTTTATGCTTCTCTTGAGTCTTGTATTTGAAGACTGAATTTCTGTTCAGTTCCGGGTCTATAGTGTTCTTTCTCTGTTTTTGCTCTCCTTGATTTAGGTATCAAAACTATATTTGTGTCATAAAAGACCATCTGGTCTTGGGAATTTTTCCTAAGGAGCTCATTGATGGCTTGTTTAATTTCTTTTTTAAGATATGGTTAAGTATTCTATTTCCTCTTCTGTTAAATATGAACCATTTATATTTTTGTAAACATTTATCCATTTCACTTATAAGGATTATCAGTTTTACTGGCATAAAATTGAGCAAAATAATTCCTCCTAATTGCTCTAATTTCATCTTCATTGGTGGTGCATTCACCCTTTTCATTTCTGACACTGGTAATTTGGTTTTCTTAATTTTTAAAAAATAAAATTAACCAATGGCTTGTCTATTTTATTGGCTTTTTTCATAAAGCCAGCTCCTAGTTTTACTTATTAGTTCAATGGTATTTTTACTTTCAATTTTATTAATCTCACCTTTGATTTTCAGGATTTCCATTTTGGTGTTTAATTGGAGATTTACAATTTGTTCTTTTTTTTTTTTTAATTACATGCCCAATTCATTGATCTGCTTTCTTTTTCTCTTTTTATTAGGGTATGCATTTAGAGATATAATTTCTGCCCATAAGTACTACTTTGGTTGCATCACACAAATTTTGGTATGCTGCCTCACTGTTGTTATTCTCTTTCTGTGATTTGTTCTTTGGCCTACTCATTCTTTAGGATTAGATTACTTAATTTCCAATTAATTTTTGTGCTTCCATACCCCTTTATTAAATATCATTTTTGTTGCAAATGGTCTGAAAATGGTGCATTTAATATTTCTGCTTTTCTGCATTTGGTTGTGAGGTTTTTATGTCATGATCATTTGTGTGTGTGTGTGTGTGTGTGTGTGTGTGTGTGTGCGTGTGTCAAGGTGCCATGTACATCTGAGAAAAAGGTGTGTATTCCTTTCTATTCCCATTTGGTTTTCCCAAGAGGACTAGCATGTCTAACTTTTCTAAAATTATATTCATCTCAGGGGCAGCTAGGTGGTGCAGTGTATAGAGCATCGGCCCTGGATTCAGGAGGACCTGAGTTCAAATCTGGCCTCAGACACATAACACTTAACTAGTTGTGTGTCCCTGGGCAAGTCACTTAACCCCAATTGCCTCAAAAAAAAAAAAAGATATTCATCTCCTTAACTTTTTTTTGGTGGGGGGGGGGGTGTTAGGCAGTGATTGCCCAAGGTCACACAGCTAGTAAGTGTCAAGTGTCTGAGGCTGTATTTGAACTCAGGTCCTCCTGAATCCAGGGCTGGTGCTTTATCCACTCAGCCACCTAGCTGCCCCTTCTCCTTAACTTTTTAAGAATTTATTTTATGGTTAGATTTATCTAATTCAGAGAAGAATAAATTGATCTGTGTCCTGTTCCTTGTCCAGGAAGAAGAACCCTGCTACCTTACAACTAAAAATACTAGCATTCTTCTATCCAGCAGAGAACTAGGACCATATCCATGATCACTTGAGATCACAAACCCTAATATTCCTCTCTCCTGGAACTGAGACCACAAACTAGGAACCCTACTCTCTCTTTGCTCTAGAACTTCAACCTGGTATGAGGAAATGGGCAATGGAATTGCCAAGATGTGCTGCATGTTTCTGTACCCCTGTAATTTCTTTCTGACCAGCTGTCCAGTCCCCTGACCACTTCTGGGTGATGAGAGCTCTTGATGTTGCATGCACCACTGGTGGTGCTGACATGCTGTGCTCTAGGCCAGTCCCCACTCCAGTGTCACAGAACTTGCTTTCTGACCTCCTAAGTTTTTTGGGGGGGTTAGAAAAATACCTCACTGCCATTTTGTTGGCTATACTACTTCATAATTTGATTTGACACATTATTATTATTATTATTATTATTATTATTATTATTATTATTATTATTTTACAGGGCAATGGGGGTTAAGTGACACATTATTTTCAAGTTGTTTGGAGGGGAGTGTTGGAAATGTTTGACTGGAATGCTCCCTTTACTCTCAGCCATCTTGGCTTCAGAACTAGAAAATGAGATTCAAAACAGAATGTCCTCTTATTTGTGTTTTCTTTCATTTGAAAGATAAAATAATTGCCAAGGCAAGTCTGAGGAAGTTAGTAGCTGCTCTGCTTTTGGCGGAGAGAGTGCCAGTAGATGTCTGGATATTTAAAGTCCTTCATCACATTTCTCTATCAGGGTTGTGACCTTTTTCATAAACTTTGCATTTCCACTTAGAAAATTCATTTTTTTTCCTTTATTGCCCTTAATTCAAATACTTTCCATCATATTTCTCTGCTTTTATTCTTTAGTATGCCTTCTTAATCCACAGTGCTATTTCCCCATTATCTTTCTTTCAAATAAAGTGTACTCATTCAGTTATGGGTTTATCCTACCAAGTTTCTGCGATATCTATGCAATCAAATTTGCCTCCTATCATTAAGACCTCTAGTTTATACTGCTTGTTGCCTAACTTTGGAAATTTGTGTTTAAACATTTGAAGTCATGCATTTTATTAATTAGTTCTTTTTTACGTGTTTTTTTCCTCCTATGAACTTCTGATTGTCTTTTCTGATATTCTTCATTGTAGCTGTTCTCTATGGTTTCTAGTTTGGGAGGTTTACAAATTGTCTTCTTCCTTCTTCCTTCCTTTTAGTTTTAATTCATTTTGATTAAATTTGCAAGACACCCAACAACTATAAGAGTATGCCTACTCTTTGTGAGTCTGTGTTACAAGTTGATGACACAAAGGCAAAAAATAGTCTCTGCTCTTGACTTTATGTTGGAAATGAGCATATTTTTTCTCAGACTTTATGGCATCCTTTTTAAAAAATAAAACACTTTATTTTTATAGGGAAAGCATTATGAGAAACTTCTTGGCACTGTATAAAAAAGCAATTCTTAGGCAGTTGCCTGGAGTGCTGAGAGGCGGTACACTTATAATATGTGAGTTTCTACTTTTATGGGACTTGAGGAGATTTATCTATATCATCTCTTAAGATCTCTTGCAGCTTTAAGTAAATGGAATGAACAAGCATTTACTGAGTTTTTACTATGTACCAAGCACTATAAATACAAAAGGAAAGACATTGCCTCCTCTTAAGGAGTTTACAATATTTTAATTTTTTTTAGAAGTTTATATTCTAATGGCGAGAGATAATACACATCTAGAAAGTTTCTGGGATGGTGAGCATGGCCAAAGGGGAATAAATTGATAAACCCCTTTCAGGATTAATGGCAGAGTTGATTTGATCATGGCTTCAGGACTGGTAGGGCTTAAGGAGATGATCATTGCACCATGATTAGGTGTAGCCCTCTGGTGAAGAAATGATTAGAGAATTGAGGAGTAAAATAAAGCATGGGTAGGACCTGCTTAAAATAGTGGGCCAGGTAAGGCACATACTAATCAGTATAACAGTACACTAAAGAGAGTTTCAGAATTGAAATCCTCTAGGATGTAGTTTCAGGTCCTAGGGGCAAGTCATTATGAGATATGAATGATAATAATAAATATTTCCATAGTGCTTTTAGCTTTCTTCATAGTGGTCCAGTGAATTAGGAAATACAAATGCTATCCCAATTTTACAGAAGAGGAAACTGAGATCTAGAAATATTAAGTAACATTCCCACTGACAATTAGAAAATATCAGAGCCCACTGCCACAGGTATACTTTTTGGGACAAGCCATAGCTTCAGGGCATGGCACCCCACAATCCATCTACCTATTAAAGAATAAGAACAACTAGTAGAACTGCCATCCCACCACAAACTACAACTGAAATGTGGCTGTCATCATAAAAGTTATGGATGTTGGTGAACTTGCAGTATCCAGCAATAGCAGAAGTAGCAGTAAATATTGTTACCCTTTTCAGCTGCTTGCCTGTGAAAGCTGAGTTTTCTGGCACTAATAACTACAAAGAACAAGAAACGTGAGATTCTTCTCTCAATTGAACAAGAACAGTGGATGTGTTTGTTGTCTATTTACCCTTAATCAGAACTTTTGTGTAAGAAATAACGATCTTGGGGCAGCTAGATGGCGCAGTGGTAAAGCACCGGCCCTGGATTCAGGAGTACCTGAGTTCAAATATGGCCTCAGACACTTGACACTTACTAGCTGTGTGACCCTGGGCAAGTCACTTAACCCTCATTGCCCTGCAAAAAAACAAAAAACAAACAAAAAAAAGAAATAACAATCTTATGCTTCTCATTAATTACTCAGACCCTTGATTATAAGCCATATACTTTTCTGTTTAAATGGGCAAAAATAATTATTTAAAAATTGAACATCTTTCTTTTGTTTCCTTTTAAAAACTAATCAGTGGGGGCAGCTAGGTGGCGCAGTGGATAGAGCACTGGCCCTGGAGTCAGGAGTACCTGAGTTCAAATTCGGCCTCAGACACTTAACACTTACTAGCTGTGTGACCCTGGGCAAGTCACTTAACCCCAATTGCCTCACTTAAAAAACAAAAAACAAAACAAAACAAACTAATCAGTGGATACTATCAAGTACTTACCCAGCAGTTAAACATAATTTCCAACAAACATACCTAAGTAACTATTCCTGAGGTGCAACTAAAAATAGATTCTTCAAACTCCTTTGGTCTTAAACTGGGAGGTTGGTTAAATAAATGGAGGACAATTTTTTACAAGTATCTACTTACTCATTTTACAAAATGATTGACTTAAAACAACCCAGCAAAATATTATTATATTGTTTTGTCCCATTTTATAGTTGAAAAAACTGAAGTTCAGGGAGGTGAAGTGATCTGTGGCTAGCAAGTTGAAAACTATATTTGCCTTTGTCTCTCCCCACCCCCCTCCCCATATGCATTAGAGCTCAGAGGATAGAGAACTGACTTCCTGGGAAGTTATGGATTCAAGTCCTGACTCTGCTACATTATGGCTGCATAATCTCTAGTCAACTCTTTATAAGTTTCAGAGAAGTTGCCTATTAGAAAGTAGAGGAAGTTCCTTACCTGGAATTCTATACCATTTAAGTGACTAGTCTTGTTCAAAAAACAAACAAGCAAAAGCAACCCATACTAAGTTCAGCAAGTAAGTAAATTTATATTAAACAAATTCAGTTATTAGTACAAAATATATTCAGAGTAAATAAGTAATCTTGGACAGGGGAAAGGTACTAACAACTGAATATGAAGAAAGGCTGTTTAGGTGATGGGTTGATATGAGCCTTAATGGAATCCATGTAAGGGTAACAGTAAGCCAGCCAGTTTAATCAAAATAGAAAGTGTTAGGTGGCAGTAAATGTGACATCAGCCCGGAATGATTGGTTAGAACCAGGATATAAAGGGATTTAAATGACAAATAGAGAATTTTGTATTTTATTCTAAAGACATTTGGGAGTTACTGAAGCTTCTGGAAGCAATGGGGAGAGATGTTCAGATCTAATCTTTAGGAATATTATTTGTCAGCTCTGCAGAGGTTAGCTAGAAAGGGAAATAACATGAAATATGACTCAAAAGGTAGTAGATAGCCAGAGCATTGAGCAGTTTAAATGCTAGGCTGCAAAATTTTTGTTTTATCCTAGAGACAATAAGAAGGCACTAAAGATTTTTTTTTTAGGGAAATTACATTGTTAAATTTGTATTTTATTAATGTCTGATTTGTCATAATCCTAATTATTCATCTGTCTATAGGATAGATTGGAGAAGAGATTAGACAGAAGTGGGGAGACCTCTTATGCTGTTGCAGTAGTCTAGACTAAAAGTGATGAGGACTCAGTCTAAGAAAAGAGCCTGTTTGAGTGGAGGGAGCCGGAAAAATGTTTAAGAAAAGACATGAATAGAGTTAGAATTGATGAGACTTGGTAAGTAGTGTGAATATAAGATATTGTAGATTTCCCTTCATAAATTGACTAAATGGTTAGCTTGATGGTTAAAATGGGTGGATCAGTTGAGGTCAGGAGTTTGGAGCTGCAGTGGGGCTAAGCCGATTTGTTGTTTACATTGTTTATCCCCAGCATGAGGAATGGGGCCTGAAAATTGGGGCCTCCAGATTACGTAAAGTGAGGTAACTGACCCAAATTAGAAATAGTACAGGTGAACACTTCTATGACAGTCAGTAGTGGGATTGAACTGAACTTCCAGCCTAGGCAGGATAGGAAAACTCAGTCTCCAAATGAATAAAGAAATTAAATTACACTTAAAAAAATGACCCATCCTCAAGTGAGGACTCTGGGACTAAACCTGTTATTATCAGTGGGTAATCGGGGCATGCTAGTTTAATCCACAAGGCCTCTTGTCTTTCTCCCCTTATAGCTGAAAGGAAGAAATCAAAGAGGGAAGGGAAGGATTGGAGGGAAGGAGAGGAATGAAACAATCATTTATTGAGCACTTACTATCTACCAGGCCCTGCGCTAAGAGCTTTAAATATTATCTCATTTGATCCTTGCAACAATCTCAGGAGGCAGACAATGTTATTATATGCATTTTTCAATTAAGGAAATTGAAGTAGAAAAGGGGTTCAGTGACTTGCCAGGGTCCCAGAGCTAGCTGTACTCTTTGGACTGGACTCCACAAGTCCCTGGGAAAACTCATTACCAGGAAACTCATCCTTTAAGATTGCTTCAGCTTTGGTACTTGCACTTCATCAGTACCCTCATCCTTTGCCCCTTTGTTTGGAGGGAAAGTAAAGAACTCCTCCCAAATCCTCAATTTAAAGAGAGTTCCCAATTCAGCCAACTCTTCATTTCTCACCAGCTGTAATCCTTGGATTTAAGATCCCATACCATATACCAAGTACTTCCTTCTCTCTCCCTTTTTTTAGCTTACTTTTGTATGTTGTCTTTCCCAATTAGATTGTAAACTCCTGGAGGCGGACTGTTCTTTTTCTTATTTGTATTACCAGTACTCAGCACAGTGCCCGGCACATAATAGATATATATATTTTTTTTTTGGCAGGGCAATGAGGGTTAAGTGACTTGCCCAGGGTCACACAGCTAGTTAAGTGTCAAGTGTCTGAGGCCGGATTTGAACTCAGGTACTCCTGAATCCAGGGCCGGTGCTTTATCCACTACGCCACCTAGCTGCCCCACATAATAGATATTTAATCAATTTTCATTGACTGATTGACATCAACCTGAGCTCAAGATTATTATGACACTGGACAGGCAGCCAATATATGTTCTAGTGGTCTAGCACTCAGACCTCCTTTGGATGTGCTTCTACCTCCAGTAGAATGGTGGAAGTTTGTCTTTTCAGTTCTCTACCCTCTTCAATGATTTTGTGTATTCATTTATACATATTAATTTCAGTGACATTCATAATACCTTTCATGTGTTATATAAATCGAAGTTATATTCCACTGTCTCATGGTGTTAAGGTCTCCCTATGTTCCAAAAGGCTAGGATATGGGACCAGCAAAATTTAGTCTTTTGAAGATAAGTCTAGCAAATTTCAGAGAGGCTCTTGAATGGAAACTGGCCACCAGGTGGTGATATTATTTGATCATGGCTTTTGATTATCCAAGGGTATTATAACATTATTCCTATGCATGTACAATAGCCCTTATAACATTTTATCTAACAGTGTTTTCATAGAAACAATAATGTTACATATGGTATATCTGTCATTTTTTTTCTTCCTTTGGAGCAGCTGGTTTTGTGTTATTTGGTTGAGAGGGGGAGAGGATCCTGTGAATCATGCTTATGGAATAATTGATTTTGCCTTGTAAATGGAGGATCAGTTTAAAATTATAAATTATTTTGTAGAGGTAAAACAGTTATGTGTAATATTACATTGTTTTTTGCAAATAGTTACAATAACTGGTTTCAAATGAAAGCATTAGTTAACTGTCTTAGCAAGGGACTGTGCTAGGTACTAGGAATACAAAGAAAGGCAAAAATGTGGCACCTGTACCCAAAGAGTTAAAATTCTAATGGAGGGAGTATTAAATACTCCATTAAACATACTTGAAAGTGATAAATTGCATTTCTTTCAAAATATTCTATACATTTATAATCCAAATGCATTACATTTGCAATATTTTTAATATAGTGAGAACTAAATATTTAAGCACTATGAAAAGATAGTAAGATGAGCAATGATAAGAATAAGGTAGGAGTTTCAATAGAAATTGTTTTGAACTGTATCTAAAAGAAGGGTGATACATATAGAAACTGATGATGAAATGAGAAAAAGTCATAGAGAAAGAAAATACTCAGTGATGTGTGGGTAATATGTGTCACTGGAGTATAGAGGTTAAACTAGAAGAGTAAGAAGTGAGGTTGAAGAAATATGAGTGAAGCAGTTGTGAAAAAGGGAGGAGCTGCTTCAGGTAAGGATGGACCCCAAACAGTAATATTTTGAATGCAATGTAGCAAGTAATAGAAATCTTTTGCAATTTGAAAAGGAGTGAAGTATTGGAAGAAGTATTTATTCTAATGTTTGTAGTGATGAGTGCTAGGACTACACTAGTTACCGTAAAAGTGGAGAAAAAGGGGACAAATCAAAGGAATACTACTAGGGAAGAATAATGTGTTTTGTTAAAGAATTCGATAGGGAATTTTAAAGAAACAGTAATAAAAAAACCCAAAAAACCTCAAAACATAAATCTGGGAAACCAAGAAGATAGCACTGCTATATATTAATGATGATTAGGAAGTTGCATAAGAGTACTCAGCTTGGGGAAGATTGAAAGTTAATCTTCCAAAAAGTCTTATTCTGGTGCTCATTGGCATGGGAAGAGACCTGGTTTCTTAGAGGCTATACACGCTAAAAATAAGCTTTGGAACACCCAACTAAGTTGTAAAGCCTTCAGATATGACCCTGACAACAGATTGTGCCAACTGGAATAAGCTTTGGAAGACCTACTAAGCTGTAAAGGTTTTGAATGTGGTACTAGCAAGGGACTGTGTCTGTTGGACAACAAACTGACTAGCCAAGTATGAAAGATTTGTCCCCAGAATCCTTTGCCTAATCCAGGAAATAGAAATACAAAATGGTGCTCAATTAATCAATAGACAAGCCTGTATTAAGTGTCTACTGTGTGTTAAGTGCTGGGAATACAAAGATAAAAATGAAATAATTCATGCCTTCACAGAAATTGAATTCTGTTGGGGAGACTGCATATATATTATTAAGTATATATAAAATAAATGCATGGTAAAATTTTGGGGGAAATACTAACAATTGGGGAGATTAGGAAGGGTTTCACAAAGAAAATTGTGCATGAGTAGAGGTGTTTTGTTTTTTTTTGAGTAGAGTTTTGAAGAAAACTGAATTCTAAAAAGCTGAGTTTAGGTAAGAATGCATTCCATTGATAGAGGGTAACCAGTACAAAGACAGAGACCAGAAATGAGGTGGGAGCATCTTGAATGAGGTACAAACAGTGAATCAGCAAGTATTTATTAAGCTCTTAGTATGCTACAGTCTTTGTGCTGGGGATATTAAAAAAGGCAAAAACAGTTCCTCCAGTCATGAATATTAGGTTTTAATGAAGAAGGTAAATATATACAAATAGGTAGGGAGAAGATTTATGCAGAGTGGATAGTAAATAATATTAAAAGGGAAAGGTGTAGCATCTGGTGGGGACTAGGAAAAGTCGTCTTGAAGGAAGCCAGATAGGAACAATGTTTGTTTTGTACCACTGTTGCCGCATTTATTTTTATGTTCCTTCTTTTTGTGGCTATACTGGGGATATGGGCTTTTGTTGAAGAGTAACAGCCCACCAAATCTGAGTGTGTTCCTTCTTCCATTGTAGTATTGTAGCCTGCCTAGGGGATTCCTCTTCTTTCTTTTTCATCCTTGTCCCTTTACCCTTCTTCTGCCTTCTGTTCCACGGGGGTTGGGATAGAAGTATGTGGCTTCTTTGGCATTTGAAATATAAGAGGTTGAGCCTGAGGAGAAATTGCTTCTAAGGTTGTTTCTGAACTGCAGTGGTTTATGTGTCACCTTCCTGACTTTCTGAGCTGGTGACCAACCTCTAAGGTGGAGGACAAGAGCATTTTATTTCTTTAACTTTGAAGTGTTCCTTTAATCCCCAGTTAGTGAAGTTGATTTTATTGAATTAATGGCTCATGAATACTTCATTCTATTTTAACCTTTGACTTGAATTACTGAACCAGCCAAGCTTGGCCTGACCCAGAATATCAGGGAAGATCAATTTGGCCTGATTTGGATTATAGAGTATTAGAAAGTGAGTAATGTATAATAAGGTTAGAAAGGTATGTTTGACCCTAGGTTGTGAAGGTTTTGGGTAGGGGAGGGACATAGTCAGAGATGCATTTTAGACAGATTATTTTGGCAGCTGTGTAGAGGATGAATTGGAGAGGGAAATACCCAAGGAAAGAATTTGACTGGTGTGAGGGCCTCACCTAGGGTAATGGCAGTGTAAATGGAAGGAAGGGCTAGATTTAAGTGAAGTGTAGGTAGAAATGACAAAATTTGCTAATCTATTGCATATGTGTGGTGAAGGAGAGTGAGGAAACAAACACTGAAGTTGTGAATTAGAGTGACTGGAAGTATGGTATTCCACTTGATAGGAAAGTTCAGATATGGGCTTAATGGAAAAGATAATGAATTCAGTTTTGAACATGTTGAGCTTGAGCTGCTTAAGAGGGGGCTATTTAGAAATTTCTAAATGACAGAATTGCTTGAACAGGTAGGGGAGTTAGCTTTGGAAAGGAGTAAGGCCACTTCATCATGTCAGAAAGGAGGAGATAGTGGCAGATATAATTGGGAAATGTTAACAAAATAAATTTTAAAATGCAATGTAGAATAATGTTAACTTCTTGTTTTTAAGTCAATATGCCACCCACAAGAATCCGTTTGTATTTGTTTAATACCATTGCTCTAGGAATTACTTATTTTAATGACCTTTTTGTCATTTATTTTTCAATGTGTCATCTTTGTTGTATTCATGTTATTTTTTCCATAGAGTATTAAAAATAAAATGAAATAACAGTTTGAGTGGTTTCAGTGTGAGGATCACTAATGAAGTAAAGAAAGCTAGAACTGAAAAACCAAACCTTGTTAGGGTTCTAATACTAATGAAACAATGGAGATTTTACACTGAAAGGAAAAAAAATAATTACTTGGGCATAAAAACAATTATATAGGTAGCTAAAAGCGAATTATGAGCACATAAGATTCTTGACTTTTCTGATGACACATTAAAAGAGTCATAGCAGTACTTACAAAAATACAAGTTATTGAGGTATGAAAAACAGAATAGATAAAATAGATAAGAAAGATATTGCCAAATATTATAGGGTCTCAGAGGAGAGGTCGAGATAATAACCATCTGGGGAATTGGAGAAATTTCCTGGAGGAAATGACTCATGAGCTGATTGAGCCTTGAAAGATGACTTCTGCTTTGACTTTTGGACTTGTAGTGGGAAGGTATATCAGGTAAAGGGAACA
This sequence comes from Dromiciops gliroides, assembly GCF_019393635.1. Taxonomy (NCBI): domain Eukaryota; kingdom Metazoa; phylum Chordata; class Mammalia; order Microbiotheria; family Microbiotheriidae; genus Dromiciops; species Dromiciops gliroides. The sequence continues at coordinate 141,057,211 of NC_057866.1, read as the reverse complement.
AAGGTTGGGATTAAATAAAGCATGGGTTCTATTTGAGGCAACAGGTTCTGGTTTGATTGGCATTTAGAATACATGTCTGAGAAAAGTAGAAAATAAGGCTGGTGAGATGAGTTGGTAGTTTAATGTAGGAGGAATTAAATGCCAGGCCAGTTAGTCTGGATTTTCTTTGGAGACAGTGGGGATTTATTGGAAGAGGGTTGTTGTTCGGGTTTTTTGTTTAATAGTATTTTATTTTATTTTTCCAGTTACATATGAAGATAGTTTTCAACATTAATTTTTGTAAGATTTTGAGTTCCAAATTTTTCTCCTTCCCTCCTTTTACCTCCTCCCTTCCCTAAGCCAGCGAGTAATCTGATATGTTATGCATTACAGTCATATTAAACATATTGCCCCATTAGTGATTTTGGGAGAGAAGAATAAGAATGAAAAAGGGATAAACCACAAGAAACAAGAAACAAAAGTGAAACTAGTATGCTTTGAACTGCATTCAGACTTCATAGTTTTCTTTCTGGATGTGAAGAGCATTTTCTATCATGAGTCTTTTGGAATTGTCTTGGATCGTTGAGAAGAGCTAAGTGTATCACAATTGATCATCACACAGTATTGCTTTTACTTTGTACAATGTTCTCTTGGTTCTGCTCACTTCACTCAGCATCAGTCCACTTAAGTCTTTCCAGGTTTTTCTGAAATCTGCCTGCTCATCATTTCTTACAGCACAATAGTGTCCCATTACATTCATATACCACATCTTGTTCAGCCATTCCCCGCTTGATGGGTATCCTCTCAATTTCCAATGCTTTGCCACCACAAAGAGAACTGCTATAAATCTTTTTGTACATGTGGGCCCTTTTCCCTTTTTTATGATCTCTTTGAGACATAGACCTAGTAGTGGTATTGTTGTGTCAAAGGGTCAGCACAGTTTTATAGCCTTTTGGGCACAGTTCCAAATTGCTCTCCAGAATGGCTGGATCAGTTCACAGCTCCACCAACAGTATATTAGTGTTCCAATTTTCCCACATCTTCTCCAACATTTATCATTTTCCTTTTTTGTCAGATTAGCCAATTGGATAGGTATGAGGTGGAAGTTCAGAGTAGTTTTAATTTGTATTTCTCTAATCAGTAATGATTGAGAACATTTTTTCATATGTCTATAGAGAATATTTGGAGAGAGGGCTCTCTGAAAAATGTTTTCCTTAATGTAGCTGACCTATGGATCTTCTGACCTGCTAAGATCTGGTTAGTGGCACCAGAAACTTAAAGGTAACCTTTAACTATTATCAACTGGAGAAGCAAGTATAAGAAGACTGATTATTGAAGTGTATTGAAAGCAGGGGAAATAGTTTGCAAAATGTACACTCTTTTCTGATGGAAGATTTACTTGACTTGTGTGATTTGAGGTTTTTTGTCTGTTTTAGTATTTTAAGGTTTCTTTTCATTGTTTTTACTGGACCAGTGATTTCACTGGTGTAGGAAACTGCAAGTGAGGAAATTCCATCTATCAATACATATAAATGAGATTTACAGTGTTAGAGAGTTGTCTGGGAAATAATTTGAACACATGACTTCCTTAATGTTAGGGCAGCTTTCTATCCACTATACTATACTGCTTTTACTGTAATTTGAGATAAATTGGTCATTTATTTTAAGGAGCAAAGGAAACCAGAAGTACTTCAAAGCATGCTTTATTTTATGACTATATTCCTAATTCTTTTAAAATATTGATTAAATTAAATTACAAAATAATTTTTTTCTTTGTTCCAGATCAGAGACTAAATGCAATACTTAGGCAATATCAAATGGAAAATCTTTCCAAATATTCACCTGAACAGGTATGTGAATCAATCATTTAAGTAACTATATATAGATATATAAATATACCTATGTATGGCTATATATCTATATCTATATCTATGTCTATGTGTATCACCAGAATGCTGGTTACCATGTAATGATTTTTTGATCACAGAAAACTATGAAATGAACATCAACTTAAAAGAAAAAGATATTTTTTTTTTTTGTGAGGCAATTGGGGTTAAGTGACTTGCCCAGGGTCACACAGCTAGTAAGTGTTAAATGTCTGAGGCCGGATTTGAACTCAGGTACTCCTGACTCCAGGGCCGGTGCTCTATCCACTGCGCCACCTAGCTGCCCCAAGAAAAAGATATTTTAAAGTCTCCCTGTTTTTCATGTAGCAAGAATTTTAGAATTTTTTGTTGTTGTTTTGTCGTTTCATTCATATCTAACTTTTGTGACACCATTTGAGATTTTCTTGGCAAAGATAATGGAGTGGTTTGCTGTTTCCTTCTCTAGTTCATTTTATATATGAGGAAACTGAGGCAAACAGGGTTAAGTGACATAATTAGGGTCACACAGCTAGTAAGTTTCTGAGGCTAGATTTGAACTTAGGTATTCCTGACTCCAGAGAACTCTGTCTACTGTGTCAGCTAGCTGTACCATAAGTTTTATAATTACTTGGTCAAGTTCCATCATTTGAGTCTGAATTTTCCAAAAACTGTAAGAAAATAATTATTAGTAATGGCTTTCTAAGAGAAACCCAGTTTTAACTGCTTTCTTCTCCTCACCCTGAAACCTGCCTGGGGATGAGCCCTCAGGTGAACAAAAGGAATGCAGATTGATTCTTTTGTGATTTTTCTAAAGTTTAGGTTTGACTATGTGATTCCCAACCTGTTTAGTGAGCTCTACTACGTATTTATTTCAGTATCAAATATAAAGTTCCCTTTTTGGCCTTTAAAGTCCATCCTAATTTGCCCCCTTCTTATATACATTAGTCATTGGTCCTCTGAAATCATAATTGATCAGCATTCTGAAGTCTTTGAAAATAATAATTTTGGGGGGCAGCTAGGTGGCACAGTGGATAGAGCACTGGCCTTGGATTCAGGAGTACCTGAGTTCAAATCTGGCCGCAGCCATATAACACTTACTAGCTGTGTGACCCTGAGCAAGTCACTTAACCCTAATTGCCTCACAAAAAAAAAAAGGAAAAAAAAGAAAAATAATAATCTGTTTCAGTGTTGTTATAGTATAATTTGTTCTCCTGGTTCTGATTACTCTGTATCAGTTCATTTAAGTCTCCCTGGTTTCTCTGAAAATGTTGCTTTCATTCTTTCTTATTTAGCACAGTAATATTCTACTCCATTCCATAATATTCTAGCTAGATATTGAAGTGATTAGAATGCTAGCTCTGGAAACAGGCTGGTCTGTTTCTAAGTCCAATCACAGATACCCAATAGCTGTGTGACTTTGTCACTTAGCACACTACCTGGCACATAGATGGAGTTGTATAAATCAACATAATCATAATCACTATTACAATTTTTTTTTGTATTTACAGTGTTGTTACTGTATAAATTGTTCTCCTTCCTATTTAGGCTCACTTCATTTTATATCAATTCCTACAAATCTTACCAGGTTTTTTTTTTGAAACTTCCTTATTATTAAATGGTTTCTCTGAAAATGTCATTATTTCTTACAGCACAGTAGTATTCCATTACATTCACATACCATTTTTTGATCAACCATTCCCCAGTTGATGAATGCCACCAAGTATTTCTGTACATATGAATCCTTTCCCTCTCTCTTATCCCTTTGACATATAGACATACTTGTCTTTAGTAGCATCTCTAGGTCAAAGAGTATGTGAAGTTTTATAATGTTTGAGGAATAGTTCTAAATTTCTTTCCAGAATGGCTATATCAATTCATAGCTCCACCAACAATACATTAGTGTACCTGTTTTTCTGAAGCCCCTCTAACATTTTTTTTGTCAAGTGTACCAGTTAATTTTCATTTATCTGGTTTAATAGTGATTTCTATAATTTTTTTTCACATGGCAATTGATAACTTCGATTTCTTCATTGGAAAACTGCTTATTTACTTTGGCTATTGAGGAATGGTTCTTAATTCTTATTATTTGATATTATGTTGTTAAATTATAAGTTTGAATTGTTTCATTATATATCTTTAAAATTAGATCTTAATCATAAAAACTTGTTCAGAAGATTTTTTACCTATTTAACTGCTTCCCCTTTAGTTTGAACTGCATTGCTTTTGTCTTTTTGCAAAAATATTTAAATTTTATACAATCAAGATTGTTCATTTTATCTCCTGTGATTCCTTTGTATGGTTATAAACTCTTTCCCCTATCCTTAGATCTGAGAGAAAATTTCTTCCTTGCTCTTCTAATTTGTTTGTGATGTCATCCTTTATGTCTAGGTCATGTACACTCATTTGGGGCTTACCTTGGTCTACAGCATGAGATGTTGGTCTATACTTATTTTCTACCTAATTGCTTTCCAGTTTCCCCACCAGTTTTTGGTGAATAGTGAGTCCTTGCCAAAATAGTTACAGGTCTTTGAGTTTATCAGTCATTCTTCTAGTATGTTCATTTGCTTCTGAATCTTGGATGCCTAATCTTTTCTGATCAAATTTTCTGTATTTTAGCCACTGCGAAATAATTTTTTATGATTATTGCTTTGTAGTTTAATTTAAGGTTTGATGCAGCTAGACCCCTTCCTTTGCTACCTTATTTGATATGGTTATTTCTCTTGAGATTCTTGATTTTTTGTTCCTTTAATTGAATTTTCTTATTTTTTCTAGCCCTGTAAAGTAACCCTTTAATAATTTCATTGGTAGGGCACTGGCTAAGAAAATTCATTTGATAATTTTATCATTTTTATCATATTTTCATGAGCCACCCATGAACAATTAATATCTTTCCAATTATTTGAGTCTGTATTTTTTAAAAGAATGTTTTACAGTTATATTCTTATATTATTTATGTATACCTTGGTAGGTAGAATCCCAAATATCTAATATATTCGGCATTTTTTTTTTTTGGTGAGGCAGTTGGGGTTAAGTGACTTGCCCAGGGTCACAGAGCTAGTAAGTGTTAAGTGTCTGAGGCCGGATTTGAACTCAGGTCCTCCTGAATCCAGGGCCAGTGCTCTATCCACTGTGCCACCTAGCTGCCCCTTCTGCACCTATTTTAAAGGGAATTTTCCTTTCTAGTTCTTATAGCCAGATTTTGTTGGTAATATAAAGAAAGGCTAATGATTTATATGAATTTATTTTATATTTTGATGAATTTATTGTTGAAATAAATTTTAGTAGACCATGGTTCTTTAATCAGACTGTTATTATGTCATCAAAACCCCCCAATATTTTTGTTTCTTCTTTGATTATTCTTTTAACTTTTTGTCTTATTTTTATGTCTAGCATTTCTAGAATTATGTTAAATAATAGTGATGGTAATGGACAGACTTACTTTACCCACTATTGGAAAGGCTTCTATTTTTCCATTACATATAGTATTGGCTCTTATTTTTAGGTAGATGCTATTTACATACTGAGGCAAAGCCTATTTATTCCTATGCTTTTTAATATTTTTAACAGAAATTTTATCTTTTATTAAAAGCTTTTTCTTCATCTGTTGAAATGGTTTTAATTGTTTTGTTAATATGTTTATGTAATTGTACAGCACTTTAAAATGTGTATTTCTCTGTTCCAGAAAACTGCCTTACAAGGAGATGGAGATGACACATTAGAAGCCACTATGGCTGACAGAAGGTAAAACTGAAATGCCAGGAAGTTTATTTTTATTTTTTTAAAAGATGTTTTGTTGAAACCTTTATATTGAGTTTCAATGCAAGCATCTAAACTTATTTAATAACCATTTACAGTTAATTTTAATGAATAAAACATACATTTTCTCCCCATTTACTACTTTACAAAGCCACAGCACCCTTCTCATACCCCTTAAAGACTCCACTACAACTGGAGCTGCTCCATTATTAACAAATATTTATTTTCAGGCAAAACCATTTCTGAATGAGAATATATGTCTGGTTCTGAACTTCTTGTGTGTCAGCTCACTTTCAAGGAGAGGGGAGAGTATTTTTATTTTGAAGTCGTGATTGGCCATCACTTTGTTCTGAGTCCTGAGGCCTTTCAGAATTGTTTCCCTTCACATTATTGTTGTGCTTCTTACATAAATTGTTCTCCTGGTTCTCTTGTACTAATTTCACTCTGCATCAGTTCAAATTGAGTCTCTTCATATACATTTCTTTGAATTCATCACATTTCTTGTGGCACAATTAAAATTTCATTAAATTCATGTTTAAAACAATTTGTTCAGCTATTCCCCAGTTAATGGGTACCTATTTCATTTCCACTTCTTTATTACAACAAAAAATACTAGTTTAAATATTTTTGTAGATATGAGTCCTTTTCTTCTTGCTTGATCTCCTTGGTGTACATGCCTAACAATTTGATCAAAGGATATGTACAAGTCACTTAATTTAAGCCTATTTGCCTCAGTTTCCTCATTTGTAAAATAAGTTGGAGAAGGAAATAGTAAACCACATCAGTATCTTTTCCAAGAATACCCCAAGTTGAGTAATGAAGAGTTGGACACAACTGAAAACTGACTTAAATTAAAAAATTTTTTTTTTAATTTTTAAATTTTTTTGGTGAGTCAGTTGGGGTTAAGTGACTTGCCCAGTGTCTGAGGCCGGACTTGAACTCAGGTACTCCTGAATCCAGGGCCGGTGCTCTATCCATTGTGCCACCTAGCTGCCCCTTGAAAACAGACTTTTTAGGTAAAGTTCCAAATTGTTTTCTAGAATAGTTGAATCTATTCACAATTCACACCAACAGTGCACTATTTATTTCTGTCCTCTCACATCCCTTTCAATAATTAATATTTTTCTTTTGCTATTTTTGTCAGTCTGATGGATGTGTAGATCAGAGTTGATTTAACTAAAGCAACTTTTTTCATAATTATATACTTATTTTTAAAGGAATTAAGATAATGATAAAACATTTTTAGGACTGCTAAGAAAAATCAGATTTTAGTATAATATTTACTTTTTTATTTCTGATACTTTTTAAGGAAGTGTTCGACAAGTTTGTTAGACCAAACTAATATCATTTCAATGCTAATGATTCTCATATCTACTTTTCCGTCCCTCTATTAAGTCTCTGCTGACTTCTAGTCTAGCTTCCAACTGATTTTTGGTTATCTAAAACTGGATGTCCAGTAGACATCTTAAATTCAGCGTGTCTAAAACTGAACTCATTGTCTTTACCCTTAAATCCTTCCCTCTTCCAGTTTTCCATATTACTGTTGAGGGCACCACTGTCATCCCATCCTAGAAGCTTATAACCCTAGGCGTCATCCTTGATTTCTTGCTGTATCTCATCCACTATATACACTCTGTTGCCAAGGCCTACTGATTTTATCTTTGTAATCAGTTCCCCTTCCTCCTCTGATACTGCCACCACCTTTGTTCAGGCTCTTATCACCTCATACCTGAACAATCTCAATAGCTAACTGGTGGGTCTGCTTGCCTCACAACTCTCCTTACTTAATTCTATTCTCCATTGAGCTGCCAAAGTGGTTTTCCTAAAATGTAGATCCAACTATGTTACCCACTATTCAGTAAACTCCAATGACTTGATATCACTTTCAGAATTGTAGGGACCAATTTTTATACAGGATCAAAGACAAAATCCTCTGGTTGGCATTCAAAGCCCTTTATAACCTGTACATAAACAAAGCTTTCCAGTCTTCCTAACATTTTACAGTTCCCTTCTGTCATGCCCCCATCAATGTACTTTTTTTTTCAGTTCAGTTACACTGGCCTCCTTGCTGTTCCACAAACAAGACATTTCCTCTCTCAGTTCTGGGCATTTTCTCTGTCTGTTCTCTGTGCCTGGAATGCTGTCTCTCCTCATCTCTGCTCCTGCCTTTCCTGGCTTCTTTCAAATCCAGCTAACATTCCCTCTTCTACAGGAAGTTTTTTGCCAATGCTTCTTAATTCAGTGCCTTCCCTCCATTAATTATTTCCTATTTACTCTCTCTCTCTCTCTCTCTCTCTCTCTCTCTCTCTCTCTCTCTCTCTATATATATATATATATATATATATATATATACATACATACATATATATATGTGTGTGTAGCTTTTTCTGTTCATATTTGTTTGCTTGTTACCTCCCTCCCCTCCCCTCCCCCCCCCCCTTAGTTTGTGAGCTCCTCAAGGGCTTGAGACTGTGTATCTTTCTTAGTGTTCCTTGCACTTAGCACAGTGCCTGGCATAAAGAAGTGAAAATTTCAGGGATGCCCATCAGTTGGGCAATGGCTGAACATATTGTGGTATATGATCATGATAGAATACTACTGTTCTATAAAAAATGATGAGCTCATTGATTATAGAAAAACATGATAGACTTTCATAAAATAATGAAGAGTAAAATGAGCCAAACCAAGAGAGCATTGTATGCAGTAATAGAAATATTGTTTTAAAAACATCTGAGTGACTAAGTCATTTTGACTATTATAAATACCCAGATTAATGACAAGGGACCCAAAAGGAAGATGCTGTTTCCAGAGAAAGAACTGATAAATAGAAGTATGTACAGAATGATTGTATACACACACACACACACACACACACACACACACACACACACATATGTATACACACACACACACATTTGTGTCTAATGGTAGCCATTTCTATGATGGGGTAGGAGGCAGGGAGGAGGTGATAAAAAGGAAAAAAAATAAATTTATATAATAACTTTATTGTATGTTTAAAAGGAATAGCAAGTTGTACATAATAGATTTGTGGTTTCATGTGCAGTCATTTTTCAAACTTCTACTATGTTGTGGAAATGCTTGTATTATTTCATAAATTAAAAGTAAAATTCCATTTTTACCACCAAAATAAATAAATAAATGTTTAGTGACTCATTGACCATAATAAATTATATTAATAATTATTTTATTTTCAGCTTCTTAGCTCCTCTTATTGCTGAGTATGATAAACATCTGGAAGAGGTAAATGGGCAACTAGAATATTATCAGGTATGAATTCACATTTGTATAGATTTATAAAATATGTATCTCTTAGTATATAAGAAGAAAACAAATAGACCACCTTGTTTTTTTTTAACAATTGTAATAAAATTGTATTTAGCTTTCAAGTAGTTAAATACTCAATTATCATTATATATTAGAAATTTTTTTAGGATTAACTTTCAGGTAATTTTTTCATCCCAGTTTAATATACCAACAGGTTACCTCTTCTTCCTTTACCCAGTTGCTGTATGCTTGGGGAAATAAATGCTGCAGTTTTCAACTGAATCTAAAAACAAGCTGTTGCATTTGGTTCCCTGAAACTCCTTAGCATTTAGTTCATATCAACAAATACTTACTGCATATTTATTGTGTACATGACACAGTTTAATGGCGTTTACAAAAATTATACTACTAGAAAGGTGGCATCTTGTCATCTCTTAAGCACTTTTTTAGTTTATCAAAATTTGGATTTAATTTAGCAAGTTTTTTTAGAAGCATTCATTGTACCAGCTTCTCCCTGAGGTAGCTATGGACATTTTGGGGGTTATTACAGATATTACTGGTAGAGCAGGAACTTGGCACAGTTATGGAAAACCCAAGGTACTTCATTGACAATATTCTAGTAGTAATAAGAAGTCATCCCAAGAAAATATTGAATATAAGTTAATTTAACACCATATGAACCTGGGGAGATCAGTCAAGATCTTGGAGTAGAAGGTAGCAGTGCATCCTTACTTCCTCTAAGATGATTTGAGAAGAACACGGAATCTAATAGTGTTTGCGAAATTGAAGGAGAAACTACAGTAGGTCATCTTTGCAGCCAAAGGTCACAAATTAGATATTCAAGCAAGTGAACTGGACAGAAACTGTGTAACATGTTAGGATCGTGGACTTGCCATGATGTGAGGTAGGGCAGTAGGAGTAAGCTTAGAGCTGATTTTCTCACCCCCAGCTTATGCCAATAGCTAGGGGTTTTCCAGAGTGGCCTGAAGCATAGTCTCAGTGCAAAGACCTCCTCCCCCCTGCCCAACATATGGTCAAACAGAGTATATTATGGACTTAGTTCCCTATTCTTTTAGGAAAACAGCACAGAGGGATCTCTCTGGGGGCAAGATCACTCACTTATACCCAAAAGAGCCCACAGCTGACAACTATTGGTTGTCCAGAGCATATTTGCTGGAATAATGAATAAGTTATAACAACAAAAAAAGTAAAGAACCATTGTGAGGAAAGGAATACCCGAGACACAAGCCTGGAAGAAGGAAATAACTTCAAAATACCTATAGCAAAGCCTCAAGGAAAAACAGCTTGCCCACTAGATCAGATGAGATTAAAATTCCTAGAAGAAATGATGCGAGTTTTTTTTTTTAAATGAGTTAAATGGTATTAGAAATAAAATGATTGACAGAATTGGAAAAGAATTGAAACTATGGAAGAGGGACTTGAAAAGAGAATTAACAGCTTGGGCCAAGAGGTACAAAACTTATCCAAGTAATATATTCTCTGAAAATTAGAATGACCCAAATGTAAGTTAAAGGCTTCATGAGACATTGATGTCCACAAGACAGCGAGAAATGTTAAAGTTAAGAGCTTGAAAATATAGAAGAAAATATAGGGTTGCTTCTATCAGAAATAAATGATCTGGAAAACAGATCAAGGAGACCTAATTTAAGAATCACTGGACTATCTGAAAGCTATGACCAAAAAGAGACTGGTTGTCATACTTCAAGAAGTAACAAAAGAAAACAACCCAGATTTTTCAGTTCTGAGGGCAGTGAAAATATAAAAAATTCATTTGTTATCTCTCCTTTAAAAACACCAAAATGAAAACTAGGATTATCAGAGCCAAAATCTAAGATGTTCCAGGTTAAAAAAAACCAAAAAACCAAAAAACTCTGTAAGCTGGAAGAAAGTACTGAGGACCAAAATCAGAATCACATAAGATTTAGCAGTTACCATTATAAAGGAAAACATGGAATAAGATATTCAGAAGGACTAAATATATATAGGCTTAGAACTAGCAAAGCTGTTTAATCTTATAAGGGGGAAATGGATTTTTAAGAAATAGGGGACTTCTTTTATATAATTCCTAATAAAAAGACCAGAGCTTATTAGAAACTTTGAAAAACCAACACTGAAATAAAAATAAACATAAAAAGCTAAATACCAGTGAGCAGTCAGAATAGACTTTATAAGGTTGAAATGTTTGCATTCTAATGGGAGAGGGGATGGAAAGGGATGATACAACTATTCCCTAAGAACCAATGTGGATATAAGCTGGAATCATAGAGGGAGTCAAATATGATAGAGGCCTTGGGAGTGATTTTTACTATATTTTGAAGTTCTTAAATGGATAAAGGAAAGTGAGGGAATAAAAGCATACATTGGGGGAAAAAATAGGAGAAATAAGGGTGAGACTTATCTCACCTAAGTGGAAGGCCCAACTGAAGTTCATTCGAAAAAGGAAAGAGCACGGAGAATGGATGTCACTTGAAAACTCACTTTGAACTGATGCAAAGTAACATGAGAAGAGCCAGAAGAACACTTGATAGTATAACAACAGAATTATAAAAATAAACAATTTTGAAAGACTTAAGAACTTTTTTTTGCTATGAACAACTATGACTCCAGAGTATTGATGATTTAGAATGCTGTCTACCTCCAGTCAAAGAATCAATGGACTAGATGGACAGAGCAATGTATACATTTTTGGACATGGCCAATATAGTATTGTGTTTTACCTGAGTGTATTTTGTTATAGGCAACTTGTTGTTGTTGTTGTTGTTATTGTTTATTTGTTTTTCCACCAGTGGTGTAGTTCTGATGAGGTAGGGAGACAGTATATGCCTATTAATTGAGGGGAAAGTTTTAATTTAAAAAACCCCAATATATAAACACCTTCATTGTAAACAAAAAAGGGACAAATGAATCATCTTATGTTGGAATCACTTAAAAATGACTCTTCTCATGGAAGTGATAGATGTGATTAAGGTTGGTATGAGCAACAGGTAAGATATCCCACTTACTTTTCTCTTGCTTCAAGCAATGAGGGAGACATCTTTTTTGTGATTTGAGGGCGAAAGATGATCTAATCATCATAAGGGATTATTATAATTAGCTGGATGAACTTCAGTATCTTTTTATATGTTATTCCCTATCAGAATTTAAGCTCCTTGAAAGCATGAACTGGCTTTCTAATAACTGGAATGTTCTCAAATTATCTATTCTGAGAGTGGATCCTTTCTCAACTAAGTCTTAATTAAGTATTTGAAAAATTGTAAATAATCCAAATATCAGTTTAAAAGCTTATTCCTTTGAAATTAAAAAGGGGCTTAGATAGTTACATGTTCAGTCAATAAGTTATAATATCAACTTGCAAGTTAGTTTTTTGGAACCTAGGATATTTTTCCCATTGAAAGTTGTAAATGATTGTTAGGTTCCAATGTGTCCCAGGAAAACCCAACTAATATTTATTTAGCTATCTTTAAATATATAAAGCACTAGCATCCCTTTAGGCTCTTAGTATTTTATCATAAGTTTGTAAAATCTTACATTGGCCTTCCTAATGCCAGTGGCCAATTTAAGATATTTTGAACCTATAGTAGCTTCTGTCAGTTCTTCTAAGAATTGACAGATGTTATTTTAAAGAGTGTTTTCAACAAAGGATTTAACATTTTTATTCAATTGCAGGCATAAAATTTCTACTTATATTAAACGTATTTTCCCAAAGATTCACACTTAGACTATTATACAAAAAACTTTTTGCTGCCTGAATGAGGAAAAAACCAATAATGTTATGAAGGACCATTGCTGTCCCAATACATTCCGATGAGAAAAATCAAAGGGATAGTAGAATATTCGAGCATCTTGCCCTTTAAACTGGGCTGGCTTTTCTGTTTAAAGCAAGGCTTTTAGAGGCTTAAAGCAAGGGAGATTAGGCAAATGAGGCAAAGTCAGTGGGGGTATTTAAGAGAAAGTCCACTAAATTAGGTGATGTTGATTAGAAGGATAGGAAAGTAGAAATATAATACAAATCATCTTAAGTCTAGGCTTAGTCTATATTCTGTATAATACTCACCAAAACCCAAGGTCACCCTTTGGGGAGAGAGACCGAGTCAAGCGCGTGCTGTAAACCGAGAGCCAGGCCAAGTCAAACTCCAGTCCGCGTCTGTCTGTGTAGCGCAGCCAGGAGACCAGCGGAGCAGGAAAAAAAAAGGCCCCACTTCCGTTCTCTCCTTGCCTTTTATGCTCGCACCCCGGAAGTTGAGTGCTCAGCAGGCAATTTGGCGTGCGTCGCAGGCGGACTGGTGTGTGTAGCTCATGCTGTTGGTCTCCTCCCCAAAAGGGCGGTCCTAAAAAAAACTGGTGTCTCTCCATTATCTAACCAACTGTTAAAACTTTTTACCACATGGGTACTGGTGAGACCAGACTTTCTAAACATGGTAGTAGAAGTAGTCTGTAAAAGTAGATTTCTCTGGTGCTGTAATATACAGGTTATCTAGATTTGTAATTCATGGAAACTAAGTACAAGATATAGGTAGATTTTAACATCTATACTTTTAAAACATTTATTGAGTCTAATGTGCGTATCTCTATAATCAGCTTTTGTTACTTTAGCATTTTCTAGCTCCCTGAAATTGATTGTCTCATGTGGGTTTGCTGCTACTGCCACTTTTTCAAGGGTATATAATAAGGATGTTTCATGTTATTCCTCAGAATAGTCAGAAAGATAGCAACAGCTGTTTCAAAGAATAGCTACCCAAGGAGTTCTCAGTGCTTAGTAGAACTAGCCCTTATAATTTCTCACTGGCCCACTTCCATAAACTAATGTATCTTGAAAGAGAGATAAATGCCTTAGCTATTCTCTGTATACAAATGTTGCTATTAGAAAAATGGAATTAATATTATGAAGACTGAGAGATCACTTCTACTATTATGGAATACACATGGCTATAATGATTTATATTTTATTTATCCAACATACATATTAAAAATAATGCATACTTTCCCAGGAATGCAACATTTTGACAACAAAAGGATGGTTCTTTTAAATGTACAAGTTAACTAGTTCTATTCACTGAATGCCAGAATAAAAATTATTAAATGGGATTGTATATTCAATCTTCAGTTCACATCCACGTTGGATTTTTGTATTCATTTTGTACCATTTTACCTCCATACTGAGAAATATGAAACTGAATTAGGATGGGCCTGAGAACTTGCTTTCGTCTAAAATTCCTGTGTAAAAGTTCTGATATAGATCCAGGCTGACACTATTGACTTAGGGGGTATTTAAGGAAGTTGAGTTAGCATAGTTTATTTTTGTTGTTGGTTGTTTTGGTTGTGTTCAGCTCTTTGTGACTCCATTTGGGGTTTTCTTGGTAAAGATACTGGAGTAGTTTGCTATTTCTTTCTACAGTTCATTTTACAGACTAGGAAACTGAAAAAAACAGGATTAAGTGAATTGCCCAGGGACATACAGTTAGTGTCCAAGGCCATATTTGAACTCAGGAAGATGAGTCTTCCTGACTCTAAGCCTGGCAGTCTATCCCCTGCACCACTTAGCTGTCCATATGTTAGCATATAGTTAGCATATGTCCAGCTTGAAATTGTTTTTGAACTCTTTTTTTCTAGACTGAAATAGATTGCTGTCTTTTCCCCATTTTCAACGTCTATTCATTTTCTTGAGTTAACGAGAATAGATCTGGTCTTAATTCCAAAATAGACTGACAAATTTACTGAACTGTATAGACAGTTAGGAAATCTATCATATCTGTTATAATGTCAGGGATGTTTTTCAATATTATTTGAATTAAGAGAAAGAGGTAAATATGAAGTATATTGTATAAAATGTTAGTAGTTGGGTTTGTTTTTACTGCAAATAAATGTTCAACTTTACTACATGCATTGTATATAATGTTTACCTTTGACGATAGTAATTAGAAATAATAAATTATTCCTCTTATATCAGTTGACATTATGTTTGTTTGTTTTGTGGGGCAATGAGGGTTAAGTGACTTGCTCAGGGTCACACAGCTAGTCAATGTCAAGTGTCTGAGGTAGAATTTGAACTTGGGTCCTCCTGAATCTAGGGCCGGTACATTATCCACTGCACCACATAGCTGCCATCAGTTGACATTATGGCATATGTTTATTTCTATATGATTGGACTAATTAGTGGTACTATAATCATAGGATATTAATTATCATGGTCATGTTTTTTTTTCAGATACAAGTTGGTGAGATGAAATTCCAACTTGAAAACATCACTAAGGAAAATGAAAGGTAAGTTAATTCTCATATTAGATTCTTTCGTTCTTTATTAACATCACTATCCCATGTTGTAATATAGTATTTTATTCCCAGACTACCTAACTGGATATTTTTGACTTACATGAATTATCCAGACAACTAAGGAATATAAAATTATTGAGCATTGAATGCAGTCAAAAGTATGTTCTTTGTGAGTTCAAAATTAACAACACAGTGTAGTTCTATACTACAGTTCTGTTATGGGAAAGCTTTTTTTAATTTTTTAAAAATTCAATTTGCAATTTTCAGTTCAAGGAGAAATACTTTTAGAATCATTAGATTCCCTGAAAAGCTTGTTTGTTTGTTTTTTTAAATAACAGTATATTTCAAGAAGTAAAGCTCCCTTATCTATTAAAATCAGAGGGCAAAGTAAAGACAGAAAGAATCAATCTCAGGGGTAGCTAGGTGGCACAGTGGATAAAGAATCAGCCCTGGATTCAGGAGGACCTGAGTTCAAATCCAGCCTCAGACACTTGATACATACTAGGTATGTGACACTGGGCAATTCACTTAACCCTCATTGCCCCTCAAAAAAAAAAAAAGCAATCTATCTATTGAAACTCTAAAAGGAAAATTCCTGGGAATATCATATCTACAATTCTGAGCACTAATATCAAAGCAGTAAAACTGAATATATCCAGAAAGAACCAGTTCAAACGCCAATGGGCCAGAGTCAAGAATACATAAGACTGCAAAGCTTCTACTATAAACAAGAGGAGATCTTGGAATGAAATATTCTCAAAGACAAAAAAGAGATAGCTTTACAACCAAGAAAAACTTACCCTGAAAAGCTGAGTAGAATCCTTCTGGGAGGGTTGTGTGTAAATGGACCTTTAATGGAATAGAGGATTTTCATTATTTTCATTATTTCAAATAAAAAGACCAAAATTAATTAAGAACTCTGAAATAAAAAATAATAGATTCAAGAGAAATCTAGAAAGGCAAATTTATTTGAGCATTTGAAGGGGCTACATGTGGTCTTCCATTTTAATTGGGGAAGAGAAATGCGTCTCTTCATAACTTTAATATCTTCAAAGGGTGTCAAAGGAGTTAAATAAGAAGAACAGAGGTTCTTTATGGTATATTGGTTCTATTCTGAGGGCTTGAAAAAGGGAAAGATATGGGAAAGTAAAGAAATGAACTTTTATAGAAAGAAGGAAGAAGAGGATAGAACTTGTTATTTCTCATATATGGGTACAACAGAAGAATAACATATAAATATGGAAGAAGGGTCTGGGGGAATAGACATTACCAGATAAACCTTACTGTCATTGAAACTGACAAAAGAAGGTTGAATATGCATATAGTTTGTTTTTAGAATATATAAAACACATCAATTGGCCATCAATTGGGGAATGACTAAATAAACTGTGGTATATGATTTTGATGAAATATTATTTTGCTATAAAAAATGATAAACAGCACGATTTCAGAAAGGCCTGTAAAGACTTATATGAACAGATGTATAGTGAAGTGAGCTGAACCAGAGGAATGTTGTGCACTGTAACAGCAATATTGTTTGATGAAGAACTGTGAATGTCTTAACTATTCTCAGCAATACAATGATTCAAGACAATCCTAAAGGACTAATGATGAAGCATACTATCTGCCTCCAAAGAAAGAATTGATATTGATTGAACACAAACTGAAGCATCCTATTTTTTACTTTCTTTCACTTTGTTTTCTTTTATTCAAGTTTTCTTATACAAAATGACTAATATGGTAATGTTTTACATAATTGCACATGTGTAACCTATATTTGATTGCTTTCTGCCTTAGTGATGGGGGAGGAGAGGGAGATAAGGAGGGATAGAATTTGAAACTCAGAACTTTAAATAAAAATGTTTATTATTTTTAAAAAATGTTTTTATTTGTTAGAGTTTTAAAATTTTTTCTTTACTTCTCTCAGTTAATTATGGAGAGAGGTATGAAATTGGGCAAGAGTAGTGACACCAGAAAAAAATGAAACATTTAAAAAAATATACAGATGAGAACATACCTTTCTTAAAGATGAAAATGTTTTTTAAAATGCACATATGGGGGGCGGCTAGGTGGCGCAGTGGATAAAGCACCGGCCCTGGATTCAGGAATACCTGAGTTCAAATCCGGCCTCAGACACTTGACACTTACTAGCTGTGTGACCCTGGGCAAGTCATTTAACCCCCATTGCCCCGCAAAAAAACAAAACAAAACAAAACAAAACAAACAAAAATGCACATATGAAGGGGCAGCTAGATGGCGCAGTGGATAGAGCACTGGCCCTGGAGTCAGGAGTACCTGAGTTCAAATCCGGCCTCAGACACTTAACACTTACTAGCTGTGTGACCCTGGGCAAGTCACTTAACCCCAATTGCCTCACCAAAAAAACACCCCAAAACAAAAACAAAACAAAACAAAACAAAAAAATGCACATATGAAGTTAAGAAGGAAGCACAGTGGGGCAGCTAGGTGGCGTAGTGGATAAAGCACCGACCCTGGATTCAGGAGTACCTGAGTTCAAATCCGGCCTCAGACACTTGACACTTACTAGCTGTGTGACCCTGGGCAAGTCACTTAACCCCCATTGCCCTGCAAAAAAAAAAAAAAAAAAAGAAGGAAGCACAGAGGGGCAGCTAGTTGGCGCAGTGGATAAAGCACTGGCCTTGGATTCAGGAGGACCTGAGTTCAAATCCAACTTCAGACACTTGACACTTAATTAGCTGTGTGACCCTGGGCAAGTCACTTAACCCTCATTGCCCTGCCCAAAAAAAGAAGAAGAAGAAGAAGAAGAAGGAAGCACAGATAAGCAGGACAGTTTTGAAAGTGTAGAATTATGTATTTTTTTAAAAAATTAAATGATGTGAAATGGGAATTCATGGTTTAATAGAGAAACCTCTATTTTGTTGTCTATATCTAGAAATGCTCCTCCTTGTTTAAGTTCAGAATTTTGAAAAAGAATATAGGTAGAAAAAAACATCATCTTTTTGGGGGGGGGGCGCGGGTCAATGAAGGTTAAGTGACTTGCCCAGGTTCACATAGCTAGTAAGTGTCAAGTGTCTGAGGCTGGATTTGAACTCAGGTCCTCCTGAATCCAGGGCTGGTGCTTTATCCACTGCCTCCCATCATCCTTTTTAAAGCTTAAATAACGGAAATCCAGACTCCAAATTTTATACTATAAAGTTAAAACTAATACATATAATATTCTCCTGTTAAAAAATTTGCAAGAGAAAGGATGTAATCAATTCTGACATCATCTCCATTGAGTAACCTAAGATTCATCTAATTTCTCTAGACCATCAATTCCACTTTAATATTGCTAGAATCAAGGTCTATTCTTGACATTAAATAAGTTTGTAATAGCCTGGCACAGTTTAGACATTATTAATTTTTCTATCTGCCATGTCTAAAGCCTTATTGAGATTCTTAGAGTTGATAGTTACATATATTATAGAGAAGTCTATCTGGGTATTTTGCTCTATCAGTATTAATAGAAGAAATGGGTGTAGTCCTTGCTATTACAGAGGCCGAGGATTGCTTGAATTTCAGATTTCTGAGCTATAGTAGAGCTAAAAGTGATCAGATATCCTCACTAAGCCCAATATCCATATGGTGTCTTCAGGAACAGGGCCACCAAGGTGAAGGTTAGAATTCGGTGGTGACCAGCATTGGGGCTAGTTCAGTGAGTAGCCAGTGCATTTCTAGGCTGAATGACATAGGGAGTCCTAATCTAAAAACAAAAAAAATTAATAAAATAGATACCATAATTGTCTCTTATCACCAGCTTATGAATGAATGAGCTAAATAAGTTAAAGAACTAGTATTTAAGTCAATTGTTTGGAGTTTGGAATTTATCTTACCATATAAACAATGAGAGTTGTAAATGGTGTTGTAAATTCCTAAATGTACCCATAGAAGCATAATGGATTGATAATTTCAGAGGAAATAGTAGTAATAATAGACATGATTCCTTATGAATCCTTTTCTAAGTAATAAGTGTTTGGGAGGTGTAACGATTGGAATAACGCCACCTGCTGGATACTTACTGTAGAGGAGTTCTGCCCATGAAGCGAAGGTCTTTGAGGGCAAGACCAGGCATCAGGAAGTGACGCGGACGAGTGGGAGGAGGAAGGAAGAGACTGGCGCTCGGTCTCACTCTTTTTTTTTTTTCCTGAGGACTCTGGCGGAGAAGGGAGCTAGAAATGCGCTCTCCCTTTAATAGATAGGAATCTAGACCTTTCTCTCTCTCTTTACCAAATTCTTATTCTCCTTAATAAATGCTTAAAAGTCTAACTCTTGCTAAAGCTTATAATTTATTGGCGACCACTCATTAAATATTTTAGACAGACTAGCTAGAATTTTAGCCCTTAACAGAGGCAAAGAATAAATAGAATGACTGAGTAGTTTCTGTGAAAATATCATGATGACAATATTTGGTGGGAACAGAGAGGGCAGCAGAAGTGAGATTTAACAGTACTGGGGAGGGCTTTAGTGACAGTAGCTAATGTTCATTTAGGCAGTGGTGAGAAAACAGTGCTTCCTCTTTTTATGGGTTATTCTTAAGCCAGGGATGGCTTATACATTGGAGGGGGAAAAAAGAAAAGAAAAACTATGTAGTTTTTTCCCCTCTAATTTTAGAGGAAAGAATCTTGTTTTTGGCACTTAGTAGCTGCAGGGCCTTTAGCAAGTTACTAACCTCTCAGATTCAGTTTAGTAATAAAGTGATAGTAATAATAAAAATACTTGTAAAGAGTTAGGATGACCTGGGTCCATATTCCACCCCTGACAGAAAGCGGATGTGTGAACCTGGGCAACACACTTAACCTCTCAGTGCCCATACAGTGCTGATTTAGCTCACTAGGATCAAATGAGGTAAAATGCTTTGAAAAATCTTAAAGCATTATCTAAATATCAGATATTGTTTTAGAACTCATCCGTTGTTAGATTCAGAGTATCATTATGAATGTTAGTCATCTTAGAACATAGACATATTGTTTACTTTTCATATTCTCCTGTGATGGCAAAAAATTTGTCAAAATTATTCAGCTAATAATTATTTAAATGATAAAGAAAGCACTGATCCTACTTTTATGAGAAAAAAATGTAATACTAGTACCTAAACTAAGGAAGGATAAAATAAGAAGACCAATATCATTAATGAATATTGATTTGAAATTTTAAAATAAAATCTTGTCAGAGAGACTAGCATTTTATCCAAGAAATTAATTATGACCAAGTTGGATTTATACCAGGAATGCGAATGTGGTTCAACATTAGGTAAATAATTCATAATTAATCATATTTAAAATTAAAATATCCTAAATCACATTATTTCAAGAGATATAGAAACTAACCTTGACAAAGTACAATACTTCTTTATGCTAAAATCTTTACAAAGTATAGCAAGATCTTTTTTTTCCAACATAATGTTTTTATCTGAAAACAAAAAGAGTTAACAGTAGTTCTCTCAGTACATACAAGAGTAAAGCAAGGATGTCACCCTCCATGGTATTACTTGGTATTGTTCTAGAAATCCTAGAAACAGCAATAATGTGTGAGAAAGAATGACAGGAATAAATGTAGCAAAGAGGAAACAAAACTAAAGTCATGTTTTTCTACTTAGAAAATCCAAAGAAGTTAGCAAAGAAACTTATTGAGACAATTAGTAGCTTCAACAAAGTTTTAGGCTACAAAATAAACCTATAAATATCAACAGCATTTACATATATATACATATATATTATATATAATAACAAATCTAAGAAAAGACAATAGGAAAGGAAATCCCATTCAAAATTACCGCAAAATGCATAAAATATTTGGGAATTACAAAATGCATAAAATATTTGGGAGTCATTCTATCAAAGCATACACAACATTTGCATAAAGAACTTTAATTGATGGTGAACTATTCTGTGGCTAATGCTAGATTTTGCCAATATAGTAAAAATGATAATACTGTTAGAGGCATTTTTTAGTCTTATTTCTACATCGGTCAAAATAGAAAGAGATATTTTGCAAAAATAGATATATTTTTAAAAGAATTCATTTGGAGATAAAAGATCCAAAATATCAAGAGAAACAATGAAATAAAACAGGAACAAAAGAGGTAGTAATCCTTCTAGACTTCAAACTATATTATAAAATAGCAATTAAGAGATTCATTTGGTATTAGTTTTAAAAAAGAGAAAAGTAGATCAGTAGAACAGACCATAATAATGATAAATAATCATAAATAGTGATAATAACACAGGGTTTGAGAAACCTAAAAACATAAATTACTTAGCAAAAAATTCCATATTTGATTAAAAACTACTGAGAAAACTGGAGTCGTCTGGCAGAAATTAGGCTTAGACCAAGACCTTACAGAATATTCCACATTAAATTCAAAATAAATATACAATCTGAATACCAAAGATCATAATGTTAAAAAAAATTAGAAAAGAAGCACATCAAATACTTTCTACAGGTATAGGTAAGAGATGAATTCTTAACCAAAGAAGGGGCAATGATCACAGTGTGAAACGAGTTATCCCTTTATTCTTCATAGGATATCTTGTTACCCTACTTCTACATATCAGTCACTGAAGTTTGTGGTATTTTTACTTTAGGTTTTTACTTTTATAATCATTAACATTTTACATGAAAATAATCATCCTTTAATGATTAATGTTGTTTGCAGGGTCTTTATAGTAAATGTGATTTTCTTTAATCTTAAAGCCAAATGCTTCTCCCCCCAACCCCCAAAGTGTTGCATTTTTGAAGTTAATGAGAAAATATGATTCAATGTTATAATATTTACTTTAAGGTAAACTTAGTAATTGAACTGTTTTGTATCAAATGAGATTTCATTCTCTGAAGTCAGCTGTGTTTTAAACCAAAAAAGTATAAACAAATAATGAAATATAGCTAGAGATAAAATGTAGTTTCTTAATCTTAAATTCATGAAAATTTACTAAGTTTTTAAGTTCTGTCTATAGCCCAAAGTTTTCAGTAAATTCCACTATTAAAAGGAAAGAATAATTGTTACTTATTCATTTTTGTGATAGTTTTCTATGCTTATAAAACATACATTTTTAAAGTTCATCCAGGGTTGAAAACCATTCAAAGAATAAGGTTTTTAAGACTCAATTTTTAAATGATGGAAGAAAATGCAAAAATATATATTAGCATAATGATTCATTGAAGTAGTACATTCCTTTATTAATACATGTATAACACATGATGAAAAAAAGTTATAGCAACATCTCACTTTTTTGAAACTGTTTTATCAGCCATCCTCCCTTTTGGGGTGTATGTCTGAGACCCAGAAAATAAAAAATTTCTGAGCAGTTAACTTTCTAGAATCTATACATAAAATCACATGAAGTTTATTTATCAGAGAGATTCCTCAGTCCCTTATGTGGCAATTTAGCCTTTTTTAAATACAAAATTCTAACAAACTTGATAATGTAATTTCTAAATCCGTGTCATATTAGCTATAAATAATTAAAACTTAGAAGATGGGCTGGTACCTACAGCAAGAAGTGGCAACGTGACAGCAAGAGAGGAAACAAAAACACTAAAAACTAGACACTAGAACTTTAAAAACTCACTATTTTCACATCTGAATCTGCTCTCATGGTACCACTGTGATAATATGTATTCACAATAATTTATCTAATCACATTGAATTTAAAAACTATTTAATTATCTGTGTTTTTACAGTTTAAAAACTCAGGAAATGTATAGTTCATTTTCAAAATATTTCCACATGAAATAATTGAATTTTTTTAAAGTACACTTAAAAGCCCGTAGCTATCCCAAATTACTTATTTACCATGGGATCTGTACAGTCTTTACTGTACCTATAGTAAATATGAAAAGTTCTCATTACTGTAGACATCTCAAATACTGCTTGACAACCAATGTTTGTCAACAACCAATACCCAGACTGCTAATTTATAGGGTTTTTAGTTTTGTTTTGACATCCCAGTTTCCTCTTTTTTATTGTTCATGTAAAGACAGCAATTATTATCCTGAACATTTAATCATCTCCTTGCTTCAGGAGGTGCTTCATGTTTGAGAGAGGGCAAACCTGTCAGACAGAGGAAGGGAGATGGAAAGGGATCTATCACTGGGCTGCAGAATGGGTATACTGGACAGCTTCCTTCCACCTCCTGAGTCAGGTCTTCATAGGCTTCATTACTTAGTTTGAAGTGAATTCAAATGTAAGTACAAAAATAAATATACATGATCCAAAGTCAAATATAATTTATTTTTATATTATTTGTTCTTTGGGCTTTCTTTCCATTAACATGAAAATTGACCATTTATGAAAATAAAAATGTATTTTTTTCTGCTTGTTAAATTTTCAAAAAGTAGTTATTTATTGAGTTTTATCTATATTTCTTTTGTGCATGTTGCAAAAAAAAGTAAAGAAAATCAGAAAATAAATTTTGGAAAATAACATTCACGAATCTGACTGAAATTGCAACTCTTGTGCCACACTAAATTAGAAATACAAAATAGCTATTTGATAATTAAGCTATCATAATTCCATAAGACAGTATACTGAAGATATTCATGCTATTTTTTACTTAAACTAACATTCTATTTTATCTACTTAATATTTTGAAATTGAAAATTTTCATCTAAAATATATAATGCTAATTATTGAGATTTAAATGAAATTTGCTTAGAGATTTTTTACAAATAACCCCTTTTTGATGTTACTACTCCCTCCCCCCCCAAGTACTTTTTGGTAGTGGAAAATGTATTTATTTGTAAAAATATTTACTTAGGGAGTACAATTCTATGATCCTAAATAAGTAGCCAATGTATCATGCAATTGAATAAATATTCCCATAATTATTTCTTATAATGTTTTTGTGTATTTTCATTGAGTTTCCTATCAGTTCTCATTTTCTTTTAAAAAGGGGGAGGGGGCAAATTTCTCTGTGATTTTAAGGAAGTGATTAGTTTTATTGTGAAAATTTTAAATAGGCACCTTTGATGTACTTGGCTTAAAGTAATATTGTCTATTTCAAGGTATTTTGAGAAGATGAAATATTTGAAGTATCAGCTTTTCTATAATTATATCAGAAAATCCCTATTGAATTGAATAAACTAAATTTCACATTTTACTTTTTTTCCCCAATTATTTTAATTGTGTTGAATTAACCTTTAAAGCTAATACTAAATTATTTCAAAACTTTGTGTAAGTAAGTAGGTGGTCTTTAATCTCCAAGCGTTGATATTTATTGGTTTAGGCTAGAGGCAAGAGTAATAAATCTAAAGAAGTCTAGAAAATACCAAATATTTAAATAAAGATAAAGTGGTTTAAATCCTTTGATCTTCAATATGAGATCATTCATAATTATTTATAAAGTTCTTAAGTTTTTTCTCTCAAAGCGAGATGTAACATCTAACTTTTACCTCCTCTATGAAAAGTTTGAACTATATTTTAAATTAATTAGAGCCAGTTTCATGCATTTAAAATTATAGATTTGTCTTTTCATTCTAAAATCATAGTATTTAATGAATATTAAGCTCTTATTTTCAATTTCCAGTCTGGAAGTATACTTATATTAATTTTGTATGAAGAATTATTTTTTATTTTATTACTAATTTTATTTGTGCTTGAATGTTTATTACTATTTTCAAATATTCACCTTAAACCATTTAAAAATTCCTGTTATTAAACATAAGCTAGATTATTACTGTATTACTGTTTTGCTAAAGGTTGCATGGTGAATTAAAAGAAGCTGTTGAAAAGCAGTTAGAGGCCATTCCTTTTGGTCCTTTATTGGGTACTGATGTGTTTACAGATGAAGAAATGGTCAAGAACCTACAAGAGCAGTTACAACTAGCTAATCAAGTAAGTTACAGTAAATATGCTGTTCCATTTCTTAAGTGTTATCATGACTATGAAAACAATAACAACAGTAAAACAATTTTCAAAACACTTTACAATTATTCTTTAGAAGTGGAAATTTGGGGCAGCTAGGTGGCGAAGTGGATAGAGCACCGGCCCTGGAGTCAGGAGTACCTGAGTTCAAATCCGGCCTCAGACACTTAACTCTTACTAGCTGTGTGACCCTGGGCACTTAACCCCAATTGCCTCACTTAAAAAAAAAAAGAAGTGGAAATTTTAAAATACAGTGATACATTTTAAAATTTTAACATATGTTTGGACTTTTAATTCCACATCTTTGAATTTTTCAAAAATATATAATTTGTAGTGAGTATTCTCATTTCATTTTAAATGTCTAATTGACAAATTCTGCTTGGATAAACATTTAAAAAGATGAATATTTAAAATTTATGGAAAGAATTCAAGAGATAGCCATGGTACTTTCTTCACTTGATATCATTAGAAAATTTTTAAAAACTGTGTAATTTGATTTTCAAAGCAATGACATTTCTTTTTGGTAGACTTGTGCACAAGTGAAAATGCAAACACTTTAGATCCTTATGATTCAAATTGCCTGAATTCCATTACAAAAGATTAGAATATTGGAGATTTCTAGACCACTGACTGCTGTCCAGTGAGTTGTATAACTTTATAATAATAGTTTAAAACCTACATTCCTGTAATTTGGGTTTTGAAACTTATTTTGAAGTGAGTAATCCACATTAGAAAAAAAGAAAAGAAAAATAAGAAAGGTCCTTGCTCTGTAGGAATGTTTTCAAGAGTCTTTTCTGCACCTCTTACACTTCATTCTTGATTAACAATAAAACAATGTTGATGAAGAGAACAGTTTGGGAAAGTGTTGTAGAGAAATGATATAATAAAAGAGGATCTAAGCTTTGGGTATTTAATTCTTGTAGAATATAAAAGTAGGCTGATGGATAGTTTAAGATATCTAAATCAAAAAAAAGAATCATTCACTCTTGCTCTGTCTCTTCTTCTTCTTTTTCCTCCTCCTCCAGCTTACAGTTTGCTATGGTTTGTTCAGTATTATGTGTATCTGCCTTGTCACTGCAGGTACAAGATTATGCTCAACTATTAGAGAACTTGATTCCCCATAGTCCATCATGTACATTTACTTAATTCTAATTTTTGAATATTTTTTATGTATAGAGAGACCACATTTCTGATGAAGATCTTCTGTGTGTGTTGTGTGTGTGTGTTCATTTATAACTATGCTATGTGCTTGAAGGATCTTTTTTTGCCAATCCTTGTAAGTTTAACAGTTTTTTCTGTAACTATGTACAAGTTATTCTGCCCCACCTCACATCCCCCTCCTCCCCAAATACGTCCTTTCCTAGGTATGTTCTATTCATAGACTACACTGAGAAATGCTGTTAGTATTACTTTAGTTGGCAGAATGTACTTTTTTATAAGTTGCAGTTCAATTTACCATTTCCCTCTTTTTTTATTTATAAAACAAACAAGTATCTTTTTTTGTGGGAATAAACTCTTAGACTAAACCTCTAATTTTATTTTTCAGATTTTATAAATTTAAGGAATAGGATAGGCAACTGAAACAGAATACCAAGCACCTACTCTACTGTGGCTGTTTTTTGCCATTCCTATTCAATGTTTAAAAGGCACTTTTTAAGATATGCTTTTTACACCACACATGCTCTACTTGAATCTTATTGGGCTAATAGAACAGGAATAAACTGATAACATGGGGTATGTGGGAATCCTCCTAAAGGAAATTTAAAAAAAATATGTACCATATTATAATGACTGCCAAGTTGGACTTTTTTTTTTTTACTTTAAAAGTACCATTGATTCTTTATCCCTACAAATTAAGGAATCATATAAGTAGAGTGGCTATGTTCACTTTTTATAGAACTATCTTTTCAAAAAAAAGAACCATCTTTTCCATAATTCACCATTTTTAAGTTTTGATCTTAGATAACAGAAAATTACATTTCTCACCTTTTTGCTCATTTTATAGTCCTTTTTTAACTAAGGTAGTCTGTGGTTTTTACATATTTGAGGAGGATGACTACTAGCCTACAGCTATGCCTGGTTTCACTGAAGACTGATAGTTTTAGCTATGGAAATCTTAGTTCAATTTATTTCATAATTCAGTAGTTCAGTGGATTAATGATATCCTACAAAATAATAAAATATTTTACAAGTAAGATATTTAGAAGTTTAGTTTATTTTTATTTGAAAGAAAATGCAATCATACAGAAGGCTTCTTCCATACTGTCCTATGATCAGTTAATGCAATTAAAATAGTTATAACTTTTTTTTTCTAATAGGAAAAAAACCAGGCTGTGGAACTCTGGCAGACAGTTTCACAGGAGTTAGACCGACTACAGAAACTCTATCAAGATCATATAACTGATACCCAAATTTACGTAGTTGAAAGACAAAAACAAAAGGTAATTTTCATTTTTATTCTTTCTTATTATATCAGAAAGTGATTGTACGTTTGATTTTAATTTTGGGAAAAGAGTGACAAATTTTAAAAAATCTATTCCTCTCTTTAAACTCATATGTTTTCCAAACTCTCATATTCAGGTTAAAGTTACCCCCCTGCTTCTTTGTATCCAAGGTCATGATTGTAGGACCATCCTTGCCTCAAATTCCTCTCTTTTCACTTATGTGAAGTCTTCATAATTCTACCTTTACAGAGTCTCTAACATCTTTCCTTTCTCTTCATTCATACAGTCCCTAGTTTTGGCTCTCACCATGTCCTACCTATACTATTGTTGTAATCTGCTTGCATCTAGCTTGCTTCGTATCTAATTCATCTTCAGTACTAAAGCTTCTTCAACTATGGGTTGTTACCCATATGAGTTTGCATGGCTGAATGTGGGGGTAGTGAAAAATTTTGCAACAGTAAAAGGTTATGTATACCTGTTTTATATACCTTTATACCTGGGGTTTTATAAAAATTTCTTGGGCAAAAAGGGGTTGCCAGTGGAAAAAGTTTAAGAAGCCCTGTTCCACACAATGCTGTATATTGCTAATACTAAAACACGGATCTGACTATCCTTAGCAGATCCCTATTGCTTTTAGAATAAAATAAAAACTATTTAGTCTGGTATTTAAAACACTCTACTGTCTGACTCCCACTACCTTTTTGGTCTTATTTAATATTTTCTTCCTCAGGAACTCTATTCCAGTTAAATTGGCCTACTAACTATTCTTTTGCATGGTATTCCATTTTCTGCTCTTGTTCCTTTGCACTGGTGAGCCCTTCATGACTAATATACATTTTTCCTTACTTGTGCTTTATAGATTCCTTCAAAGCATAACTCAGGTTTCAATCCCCACACAAAGTGTTTCAGTGCATGTGTCTGTGAACAGTCTATATGTAGAATATCTTCTGTCTGTGCTTAATTTTCTCCTCCTTCCCTCTATGTTGGAATGTTGCTATAAAACTGGTACTTCATATGAGTTCAATCCCGCCACTCAGGATCACAGACTTCTAGCCTAAAGTCTCAATTACCTCCACTCTACCTCCTCCCCCAGTTGCCTAATGTTTGGAAATGAAGCATTTTCACCATTCACCCTTCATTATTATAGAACCCTGGAGAATAGAACCTCTAGCTAATTAGTTTTTCTCCTTTTCTATAGTTAATTGATTCACATACCTCCTATTCCTTTTATCCCTATTGGTGAAAATACCTTTCCCCTGCTATCTTTCACATTAATAGTGGTGGATCTGGAGTTAGAAAAAAACCTCAGATCAGGTCCTGCCTCCAACATCTAACTGTGTTGTTACCGTGGGCAAATCATTTCATCTCTGTATACTTCAATTCGTTTATCTGCAAGATGGTGATAATAATAGCACCTCTTTCCCAGGGCTATTATGAGGATAAAATGAGATATCTGTATAGTGTTTTGTAAACCTTAAAGTGCTATATAAATGCTATTGATCATTATTATTGTTGCATTTAATCTTAATTTGACAAGCTGTTGTAGCTTGTCAAGATTTTTTTCTATTCTGAATTATCATGTAGCATATTATATCTGTTTCAACACTTTCATTTGCAAATCTGAAAGAAATGTTTCTGATGTATTCATTCTCATTGTTAACAAATAATGTGTACAATTGGACCAAATGAAAAATAAAAATAATTAACTTGTTTTAAATTGTTAAACATTCATGAATTATTACCCCTGAAAATAATTTTTTTTTCATCTGGGTGGAGAGTTTTAAAATTTCTTTAACTGAAGTCAGAGATTAATGATTTTGATAGTTTCTATAAGAGGTTCTCCAGTCTTGGGCAAGATACATTTCCTTTGCTTGTTTTTCTTGTTTTGTTTTATTTTAATATTTTATTTTTTCCAATTATATGTAAAACAATGTTAACCTTCATTTTTTTACATATTTCAGTTTCAAAGTCACTCCTATCCTTCTTCTCCTCCCCCTTTGTTGAGAAGGCAAGCAATTTAATAAAGGTTATACATGTGCAGTCATGTAAAACATTTCTATATTAATCATGATGTGAAAGAAAACACAGGCAAAAAAAAGCAAACAAGAAGAATAAAGAATGTTTAAAAAAAACCCAAACCCCAGTATGCATATATCTGCATTCAGATTTTATCAGTTCTTTTTTTTTTTTTTTAAGTGAGCCAATTGGGGTTAAGTGACTTGCCCAGGGTCACACAGCTAGTAAGTGTTAAGTGTCTGAGGCCGGATTTGAACTCAGGTACTCCTGACTCCAGGGCCAGTGCTCTATCTACTGAGCCACCTAGCTGCCCCCCCTTTTTTTTTTTAATAATAAACGTTTTGTTTATAGTTTTGAGTTCCAAATTTTATCCTTCCTTTCCTCCCTCCCCTACCTGAGGTGGTGAGCAATCAGATATGAGTTATAGATGGGAAATTATGTAAATATAATTTCTTTCCATGGAAGTGGATAGCATTTTTCATCATAGGTCCTTTAAAATTGTATTCCTGAGAATAACTAAGTAATTCACAGTTGATTATTGTATAATATTGCTGTTACTGTATACAATGTTTTCTACTGGTTCTACTTCACTTTGCATCAGTTCATGTAAACCTTTCCTGGTTTTCCTGAAACTATCCCCCTTGTTATTTCTCATGGGACTATAGTATTCTATCAGGATCATATGCTACAACTTGTTTATCCATTCCTCAATTGATGGGCATTCCCTCAATTTTCAATTCTGTCACCACAAAAAGAGCTGCTATAGATGTTTTTGTACATAAAGGCCCTTTTTCTTTTTTCTTTTTCTTTTTCTAAAAATCTCTTTGGGATACAGCCCTAGTGGTAGCTGCATGAAAGGGTATATACAGTTTTAGATCCCTTTTGGACATAGTTCCAGATTGTTCTTAAGAATGGTGGCATCAGTTCATAACTCCATCAAGAGTACATTAGTGTCCCAATTTTCCCATACTCCCCTCTAACATTTGTCATTTTCCTTTTCTGTCATATTAGCCAATCCAATTAGTGTGAAGTGGTACCTCAGATTTAATTTACATTTCTCCAGTCAATAGTGATTTAGAGCATTTTTTCATAAGACTGGAAATAGCTTTGACTTCTGAAAACTGCCTGTTCATATCCTTTGACCATTTATCAACTGGGTAATCACTCATATTCTTATAAATTTGACTCAGTTCTCTATATATTTGAGAGATGAGGCCTTTATCAGGGAAACTTGCTGTAAATTTTTTTCCCTTTTATATCACATTAATACATATTTATAGAATAAAACAATCTTTCACTTTAACATAGTACAGTAAAAAAGATGATTGTACATGTAACTATAAATCTACCATACATAACTTGATATTTCTTTCAAACATACAACAAAATTATCATGTAAATTTCTTTTTTTTTCTCTACTCCCTCACTCCATCCTAGAGATGGCTACCATTAGACACAAATAGGTGTGTGTGTGTGTGTGTGTGTGTGTGTGTGTGTATATGTATAATATTTACTATACATACTATCTATTATATATACTATATAATAGGTGTGTGTATACAAAAAATTGGTAAAATTGTTTTATACATACTTTTATTTATCAGTTCTTTCTCTGGATAACAGATAGTGTCTTTCTTCATATGTCCTTTATAGTTGTTAATTTGGTATTTATAATAGTCAAAATAACTTATTCACTCAAAGTCATCCTTAATATTGGTGTTGAAAATTGATTTAATGAAAATTATTAAAAATACAATTTCCTGGGGGCAGCTAGATGGCGCAGTGGATAAAGTACCAGCCTTGGATTCAGGAAGACATGAGTTCAAATCTGGCCTCAGACACTTGATACGTACTAGCTATGTGACTCTGGACAAGTCACTTAACCCCCATTGCCCCACCAAAAAAAAATACAATTTCCCCCAGTTTTGAGGAAAGATACATTTTACACACCTATCTGCAAAAAATTTTTTACAAAGGTCTAGGTTACTATATATGTAGACCATAAAACTTAAATATATTAATTTTTATTTACGTTGGTCCTTTAGTCTGTTAAAATGATTCTTTTTAGCTTCTTCTACCCATCTACTACAGTATCTTTATAGTATTTAATATGTGGAAAATTGAAGGGGAAAAAATTTGAGCCTTTAACATAATGTTCGAATGTTTTACATTGTTTTTGCTTTCATTTGAATTTCAAACTGTTGGTCAGTAATCAGACATTTATTGTGACTTAACATTTCTATTTTAGGATCAGCTAACTAACTTTAAGCAGCTGACACAGCAACTTCATGTAGCTAATGAGAACATAGAAATGGTAAGTGAAAATTTCTTTCACATATAAATAGAAATCAAAAAATTTCCATAGAAAGAGAAATTGTCATTAAATATATCTTTATTAATATTTTTGTTATTATATTACCTACATTTCGTACTACATTTGTCCCTATCCCTTCTCCTAGAGAGCCATCTCTAATAATAAACAAAACCAAAAAAAAGGAAAAAATCAGAAAAACCAATCAGCACAGCTTATGTTATTTGTAGTATTCCACACCCATGGAATTGCCTCTCCATCATAGGAGTTCAGGAGCTATCTTTTCATATCTCTTCTTTGGGGCCAAACTTGATCTTTATCTCACAACATTCAGTATCAGTTGTTCTATAGTGGTTCTTTTCATTACTCTAATAATTGTTCTAGTACTAGCATCTAGTATTTTCTTGAATGTGCTTACTTCACTTTGCATTAGCTCATATAAGTCTTTCCTGCTTTTCTGTATTCGTTTATTTTTTTAAAGACATATTAATCTATTACATTCATGAGCCATAATTTATTTGGACATTCTCTATTCAGTGGACATCTACTTTGTTTTCTGGTTTGCTACCACAAAGAGTGCTCAGTCTATAAGTATTTTGATTTATATAGTGCCATTTTGTCATTGACTTTATTGGGAAGAAAATATCATTTGTTAATACTTTGTCAAAGGAACCAGTTTGGAAAAGAAATTTGTTAATGATCTCAAAATGAATCAGATTTCTTTTTCTTTCATTTTCAGTAGAATGGTTCAAAAATTGAGTGCCAGAAATTTATATATTTCTACTCCTCACTGAGCCTTCCTAAGAAAATACTTCAGAATAGTTCAGTTCCTTTTCTATGATAATCATTCATTCATTCAGTAAGCATGTGTGCAATATGCCAGGTGCTGTACTAGATACTTGGGATACATAGATCAAATATGAAAGAGCCATGCCCTCAAAGAGCTTACATTTTCTTAAGTCCTTCAGATATTTGTTGATCTACAATATTAATAAGAGTGGAATTTACATACTGTGTCAGGTTTTACAAATATGTTTTACATACATTATTTTATTTGAGCCTCATAACAACCCTGTGCAATTGTCCTAAGTTTGGTGCAACTAAATTGCTGAGTAGTCTTCTTCCCTGAAATAATTATTCTTAGTACTGACTCCAGGGCCAGTGCTTTATCCACTGCACCACTAGAATTTTATTTTTAATCTCATTGTTGAGTAGTAGGATTATGACATCCAAAGTAGTTCTCTCTTTTCCTTTCTTCATTCTTACTCAGCTCAAAATTACTTCTCCTTTTTGCTGATATTCAATGAACAAATCATTGTTCCACAGTAGAATTGTGACATCAGAAGTAAGTCAGCCAGTTCTTTTTTAATACTTTAGGGGGTTTTTTTGTTTCTCCTCTAAGCATATAAAATTGTGGTTTTTGTTTTTATGCTCTTATTAGAAAACCGATTTCTAATTGTTGCGTCTACTTAGATAAAAAACTGAAGACTTTAATATCTTTTCAAATTCTTAAGTATTTCCTTTTCACTCATAATATTTTGGGCATTTTATTCCTTGCTAACTGCTTACCAGTAAGATATTGGAGAAAATGAAAGGACAAATTTAAATCAAGCTAACAGAGAATAGTGGCTCAATTGAATTTTAATTATCAGTGGATTTCATTAACTTTTTATTCTTACATGTATTTTTAAGTTATTGTTGACCATAGGTTAAGTTTATAGTTATAGAAAATTCAGTCATTCAGAATCTCACATAAATATTTGATGAAAGAAATCTGTTTATCATTTCTTCATTTACTAAGCAGTCAATTTGCCTGATTGAATGTGGTTCCATATGTGTTTCGAGACATATGGCAAAAATTTGGCTCTGCTTTCTGTAGATTTTCCTACATTAGCACGTGTAGGCAAACATCCTTATAGAGGTATCAGAATCAGTTTAATATTCTTCTTGTGTTTGTTTCCTTTGCTTCCTTCTCTAACTATATATACTTACCTATCTTAAGGGACAATTGTGGTACACTACATTAAAAATCACTTTACACTTTTGTTGACATGCTTCTTAGAGAAGTGTAAAACTGTATTAAAAGTATCCAGAGAGAAACAATAATATGTGTAACTAAAAATATTTCTAATGGAATAATCCTCTTGCCATGGGAATGATAATTTAAGTTAATGTTATCAAAGCTATTAATTCCTAGTTTCATATGTTAAAAAGATCTGAACTGTATTGTATCCCTTCTTAATGTAATGGCATCAGGAATGGACCTGTGATTTAATTAGTGTAGAAAATTCCAAGTGAGGAAATTCCCTCCACCAGTGGAGGTCAGTACCTTTTTTTTCTGATAGTTTTAAGGAGTTTCCTAGAGCAGAGGTATTATTACAGACAGCAACATTCCCAAGTACCATTGAAACTAGATTAAAATGTAATTAAGAAATATTTAACAAATAAAAATATAATAGAACATAGATAATGCAAATATGTGGTTTTCTAAGTCAATATGGCTTAGTGGCCCCTCTACTAAAAATAAAAGACAGAAATATCGATAGATAATGTGGAGAGAGCTAGCTTTAGAATCAGAAATATCTAGCATCAATACCTTTCTTCTGATACAGTCTAGCTGTGTTTTTCCCCATCCTCTTCTTTCTACTCATACTTCTTACAGGACATTTCCACCTAGATGTTCCAGTGGCTTCTCAAATTCCACAGGTCCTAAACTGAACTTATTGTATTATCTTCTCTTTCTTCTGAGTTCATTATTTTTTTCTGTGGCACCACCATTTACTTGATATCTCACATTAGTAAACTCAGTTATTTTTAACTTTTCCCTCTCCCTAGCCTCTAATTAGTTACTAGATCTTGTCACTTCTGTTTTCATAAAATCTCTCAGATTTACTTCTCTATTGCCACTACCCTAATAGAATCTTTTTATTCCACTTGACTGGACTATGACAATAA
The DNA here is from genome assembly GCF_019393635.1 of Dromiciops gliroides. Lineage (NCBI taxonomy): Eukaryota > Metazoa > Chordata > Mammalia > Microbiotheria > Microbiotheriidae > Dromiciops > Dromiciops gliroides. Next base: position 141,022,426 of record NC_057866.1, on the reverse strand, counting down.
CCTCCTAACAAGTATTCCTCCTTCCAGTCACTTACTTCTCCAATCTATCTTTTATTATGCTGCAACAATATTTTTTTCCTTATGTACAGATTTGGTTGTGCCACTTGTAATCAGAATTCTTCAAGGGCTACCTGTTGATACTGAAAGTTCAGTCTCTTTGGCCTGACTTTAAGACACTTCAATAAATTTTCCCTTCCTTTCCAGTTTTATCTTATACTGATCATTTCACTCATTCTGCGTTCCAGTCAGGTCCCTGCAAGCTTTTCCTGTATTTCCTACCTCTTTGCCATTGATCATGCTGTATGTACCATAGATCTAGAGCTGGAACAGACCAGAGAGGCCATCTGGTCTCACCCTTTGATTTGTGTATGAGGAAGCTAAGGCCTAGGGAAGTAAAAATGACATGCCCAGGGTTGTACAGATAGGGAATTGTCAGAGATGGGATTTGAACCCAAGTTCTCCAACTCGAGGGTTACCGCTCTTTTCATCATATCATGCTGGCTCCCTTTTTGTATGCCACATTCCTATCTATCCTTTTGAAGCCTAACTTAGATTCTATTTCCTTCATGAAGTCTTCTCTGAACTCTTTTTGTTAGTAACTCTTTACCTCACACTCAACATAACACTTTGTTATGCAATTATCTGATGCACTCAACTTTGATATATTTTATCTGACTGCAACTGTGAACTATAAAAAGACCTAGAGGAAGGTCAGTATATTTGGTCCTTTGTGAAGGATCTATGGGAAGATGGAAAATATGGACAAGAATCACATCAGATGAGAAAGTATGGATGGATTATCAATCAGTGAGCACTTATTAAGTGGTTCCTATGTGCCAGGCACTGTGCTAAATGCTGGAGATGAAAAAAAAAATAATAGACACTCACATTCTAATGGGGGAGACAATATGTAAATAACCATCTGCATCATATCACAATATCTAGATATTGTATGTATATTGCTATATATTATAATACAGATATTCAGAGAGAGAGAGAGGGAGAAGCCTCAGAGGGAAAGCACCAGCAGCAAGTAGCACTGGGAAAACTATCAAGTGCAGAAGGTCACATTTAGGATGATCTGTATTGAAAGAAGGAATATCCATCCACATGTATAAAATCAGAGATTCATTGAATTATTGATGTGTAGCCTATGTCAGTATTATTAGATTATAAACTATGTGAGATAGAACTTCATGCCTTATTTAAACTTTGTAAATCTCTCAGCAACTAGCACAGTGGTAAATAGTAGGTTATTATTGAATGAACAAATGAATATTGTCCCATTTATAAATGCTCAAAATAATGCCTTAAACACAATATGCTCTCATATATTTACTGATTGATTTGATTTCTCAGTTGAAAATTAGGAGTTTAAATAAAATAAGAAGTTTAAACTTGGTAGAGTAGCTAACCAGTAGCAAGATGAAAACTTTATTTTGTTAGATTAGTCTGATAGTGGTATGTTCTGTAGATGAGTTAGAAGAGATTAGAGGTCACTATTAAATATTTTTAGTGATCTAAGAAGTGAAATGATAAGGACCTTAGTGGTGTAATAAGATTAGTGATACAAAGGGAATTTAGTTCCATTACTTGAGATTCCTAGAAGTAAATTGCTCACTTAGGTGACTATGTTATTCCCAAACTCAATTTAATTATCATTATGCATTCTTGTTCTAACAGGGACCTTTGAGTCATTGTCTTATCCTATAATTAATCCCTAAAAATCAGTTTTAAATATGCCATTATTGAATTTGTACTTTTTTTTTTCCTTACAGACTAACCAACAGTTTCTGAAAACAGTAACTGAGCAGAATGTGGAAATTGAGCAACTACGCAAACAACTTAGGTATTTGGTAAAAATAAGAATTCTCTCATATACCTTTATTATTATTATTACTGTTATCAATAATGCCTTTTCTTATTTAAGGGATATTAAAATATTGTGGCTGTATTACAAAGAGAATTGCTCTCTCCCTTATTCCAAACCGTTTGAACCTTCTTGGCATTTCTCCCAAACCCCATAGTCAGAAATTAGAACTGAAATTTCTTCAGATTCTTAGATTTTTTTTTCCTATGATAGCATTTCAAAATTTCATGATAAGACTTCAAAGAATTGTCTTTGACAGGAACAGTAGAATACTTTTTGTCATAATATTATGTTGAGACTGTTTAGCTTAGTAGATAGAACTTGGAATCAGTTCAAATAGCTTGTTGTTTATTAGCTGTTTGACCCTAGGCAAGTCAACTAATTTGTGCCTCAGGAAACTCTGTAGAGATTGCATATAGGTTGGTGATAGGAGTTTCCTAGATGATAAAATAGATCCTTTGTTCAGGTAATAGATTAAGTTTTCCAGAAATGAATTTTGCTATCAGATTTCTTTGCCACATTTTCTTCCTTTTATTAATTATTATTTTTTTTTTTTGTGGGGCAATGGGGGCTAAGTAACTTGCCCAGGGTCACACAGCTAGTACTTGTCAAGTGTCTGAGGCCGGATTTGAACTCAGGTACTCCTGAATCCAGGGCCAGTGCTTTATCCACTGTGCCACCTAGCTGCCCCCTAAATATCTTTACCTAAAGTAATTTTTTATTGTCCCTCGCGATATAATTGCTCCATTTGTTAGCAGCATTTCTACTAGTAGATCAGTATTGTAATTTACTCATTATTTTAGAAGTTTTTGTAATTCAGCTTAAAATAACAGTAACCCATTAATTATAATATCATACCTAACCTGTGTTGCTTCTTTTACTGACAATCATTACATTTATTTTGGATTTTTTACCTAAATCAAAGCAACAAATACATAACAGTCTCTTATTGATTGGATAGCATTTTCATGAAATGTAATACTGTTCTCCAGAAATTAATAAATTAATATAAAACTATTTGGGTACAAATTAGTTCATCAAAAGTTTAAATCAAGGGGCAGCTAGATGGCGCAGTGGATAAAGCACTGACCCTGGATTCAGGAGTGCCTGAGTTCAAATCCAGCCTCAGACACTTAACACTTACTAGCTTTGTGACCCTGGGCAAGTCACTTAACCCCAATTGCCTCACCAAAAAAAAAAAAAAAAAGTTTAAATCAATAAATCCTTATCTGGTCCAAACAGGAAGTCATTTCAGGATGGACAGTTGATAGATATAATAGAGAATATTTTAAACTATGGGTATGATTTACTTCAGCAATCAGTTCTTTCCTATAAAAGTATATGTGAAAATAACTTGTAATTTGAATTCTGCTTTAAATGTAACAGGAATGGTCATCATTCAAAGGAACCTTTTATGGGTTAATAGACATAAAGAGTATATGTTTCTTGAACAAAGGTATGGAAAGAGCATTGGCTTAGAATTCAGGTCACTCGTCTTTAACACCATCAGCTGTGTCAGAAATTGGTTTCTGTTATGTAAGACCGGGGGTTATGATTTATTATGCTAGACTTTTCACTCTCTCGTATCCTTCCATATCCAATCATTTGCCACATCTTGTCAGGTCTGCTTCTGCACTCTAATTTAGGTCTTCATCTCTTCTGGAAAAGACTTTTAATAATCTGTTAATTAGCCTCCCTAGTTAAATCTCTCACCTCTCCACACAGCTGCCAATGTGATATTCCTAACTGACAGATCTAACCATGTTCACTAACTTTGCTCAAAAGTTCCAGTGGCTCTCTCTTGCCTCTAGGATCAATTGCAGACAACTCTTTTTGCTGGGAGACTTTCTCTTCTGTTGTGTGCCTGATAACTAGCCTCACATGAGAAGATGAGCAAGACCTTTCTCTGACCAAGGCCTTTCCATCTCCTGCTTCATGTGTCCCCTTAGGGAAGCCTGCTAGAGGCCAGTGGAGTGACTTCCATTTGAGCCAGCACAAGTCAGCTTTTACCTCCTGTTATCGGCCTGATCTCCTAACCTCAGTGGGAAGAACCTTTGGTGCAAAGAGGAGCAACTTTCCCTTTGACTTTAGTCCTTCTATCTCCTACTGCTTCTGTCATTTGAGGGAAGAGTTAAAAGAGAAACATCAATGGGGAATGGGACTTCCATCTCCTGCTGCATAGGTTCAACTTCCATTTTCTGCTGTGGCATTTCCTGCCTAATCTCCAGGTTTCAGAGGGAAGATGAATAGTGAAACAGGACCTCCCTTCTGACCATCTGATCATGTGCCTTCCACTTTGTGCTACTAGAAGCACAAAGGCTAGAAGCCTGCTTTGAGAAGAGGAATGACACCTTCCACTCATTGATAAACATTCTCACACCTGACCATACCCTACACATCCCAGTAATTCTGAACGACTGAAGGTCATCATCTAAACCCTGTCCCTATCCCCTACCATCCTTGCTATGTGGATTCCTTATTGAATTACTTATATTCAGAGATAGTACAGAGAAAAACTTTAGCTCTAAATGTGTGAATTATTATGATTATTTCCAATTTAATGGAGTTTAAGCCAGTTAGGTTTGACTACACCTAATAAGATTCATTATTTTGGCTTCTCTTCCTATTTATTGTTTTGTTGTACTTTAAAAATATATTATATATTCAGATGTATTTGAACTTGTTTTATGAATCATTTATACCTTTCCTTGTGAATGTTTTGATTACTGTTTGCTTAGTTTTGTTAATCATGTGGTAATTATCTCATCCAATTTAATTTAAATTCATTTTCAAGTGTGACTTTGATTTCCTGTGTATTGATTTTTACATATAAAACTGTCCCCATCTGAGTCTGCCTGAGGATAGACTTCGAATTTCTAGTCTGGTCAAAATGACTAACCTGCATACAGAGAAAAATGTACAAACTCTTATTTCAAATAGAACTGATTTCCTTTACATGATTTTCTTTTAGACAGTTAGCCAATCAGCCAGAAAATATTTATTAAGCCTTTAGTATCTGTTAGATTCTTTGCTTTTATAAGTGTCCTAGAGTTTACTATTTTTATTTTCTACTATGTTTATCTCATTGTTTTTAAATATGTTCTAGTAATAAGGAACAAAACTCTTCATAGTGTTTGGATAAAGGTAGCAGTAAAACATGCCAGGAGCTTAAAATGCTGATACCTGTCCAACATGTCCCCAAACCATTATCCATACCCTTAAACCTGACTTTCTAAATCTCTCTTATTTCTCTTGAGGGCTTTCCTTAAGAATAATTTTAAGTTTTTAAGAACTAGGAAAAATGACAAAGACTGTTGAAGTGAAAATGAAATGAAATGAAATGAAGTGAAATGAAATGAAGTGAAAATGAAATGAAAAAGACATGACTGTTCAGTCAGAAGTTCTTTCAGGGTTTCATCACTGATAATTTTTTAGTCTTCTCTATTCTTCTCATTCTTTGTATTCTTTTGTCATTTCTGTCTCTACAAATCTCTAGCATCCATCCTTCTTTCTACTACCACTGCAACTACCCTATTTCAGTCCCTCATTGTCTCTCATCTGGATTATTTTATTTGCCTTTTTATTGGACTCCCTACATCCAGCTTTTCCCTTTCCATTCTATCCTTAACACAAGTGTGAAAATAATCTTCATAACTAGATGACTAGATTACTCTTTGAGAAACTTAACATTCTCTACACTGGCTTGAATGCCTGGAATATTAGTCTTCCTTAACTTTATGTCAAATTCTTTGTCTTTATTCTAGATTCAGTTTAACTATCAGCACATACACAAAATCTTGCCAAGCTTTATAATTGCTGGTATTCTTTACCCACTCAAATTCCTTTGTATTTTTAGCTATGATATATTGCCCAGTTGAATATAATTCTCCTTAAAGGCAATGTTTTGGTTTTTTATTCCTACTGCCTAGCATATTACCTTGAGAATAGTAGCTGCTCAGAATTTGTTTATTGAGTCTAAGTTCAATGAAAGAATTTAATCCAATCATCAAAGTTGATTGTCAAATCAGTATGCCAAAATTTAGAGTTTAGGGTTTTCATTTTGTTTTATTTTTTTAAATTATTCTTTGACTAGTTGAGTCAGTCACATGACAAGTAGTAGGTTGACTAGATCATATTTGTGGAACATTTCATAATTCAGGTTATGAATTCTGAATATTATCTTATTATTCCAAGATAAAGGTATGGGGGAAAAAAGGATTTAGTAGTGATGCATCTGGACATCTGCACATACTCTACCTATCAAAAGTAGAGTAGCTGATACATTCTTGGCTTTCCTTAAGAATAATTTTAAGTTTTTAAAAAGTAGGAAAAATGACAAAGAGAATTGATATTCTAGATCTTACCTTGACCAACAGATTGGCAGGCATCCTACCTTTTGGGAAAGCAGAATTAAGAAAGTACAGAGAAAGGATAGGTGGGATCCCGTGGACTAAAATTATTATAGGAAAAGTTGACCTAATAATAACGGAAAACTCTCAGAAACAAAAAACCAAAGTTAGAAACAAGAGGGGAATAAGAACATCTGCTTAAACCTAATTTTCCTTGATGGTTGAGATGACCAGAACTAGATAACATTCTAAAATAATTGGTAATGTAATTGCTCATGCATTGTCAATGCTTGGTCAGATATTTTTCTAATATCTTAGAGAAGCAGTTTTGAGTGTGAACTAGTGGTCTCTAGAGGTCTCTGAGACCCTTTTGGGAAGTCCACAAGATCAAACTTATTTTCATAGTAATACTAAAATCTTTCAATTTTAAATATAGCAAACATTGATAGGTATAATGCACATAAAAGCTCTTTAGTAATTTTTTAGTGTAAAAGAGTCGAGAGAGAGAGAGAGAGAGAGAGAGAGAGAGAGAGAGACATTATCTTTGAGAATAAATAAAGTTCTTTAGAACAGGAGAAAGGTAAATCTTTCCCTTATTTTCAAAACAGGGAAATGAGGGAAGTTAGCCAGCTCTAAATATGTAGGTATATAGGTAACTTAATAAATATTTATATTTTTAGAGTTTTTTTGAAAAAAATAGCTAGATTGGCTTCATTTCTAGAATGTGTTATTACAGAGATGGTTTATGAACATTTAGGAAAGTAGAGAATACTAGGAGCCAACATGGCTTCACTAAAAATAGGTCATGTTTGATTGATGTAACTACTAGACTGTTAGATCAGGTTAATAATTTAAACTTTTTATACCTAGATTTTATCAAGGTGTTTGATACAGTATCTTAGATTATTCTTGTGGCTAAATTGAAGAGTTGGACTAAATGATAGAATAATTAAATGGATTTCGAACTGGTGGAATGACAACTCAAATCATAATCATTAAATGGATCATGTCAGTCTGGAAGGAAATCTTTAGTTGAGTATCTGCCTCACGGACCCACATTTCATCCTTTGTTGTCAAATTTTTCTTTTCTCAGTGACTTGATTGAAATCATAATTGCTTTATCAGATTTGCAGATGATGTGAACCTGGGAAGAATAGCTAAGAGGTTGGGCAAGAGCGTGAGGATCTAGGAAGATTTTTGACAGGGTAGAACTATAAGCCAATTGTAAGAAGGTCACATTCAGTAGAAATGTGAAGTTCTGAACTTAAGTTCCAAAATTCAGCTTGAAAAGAAAAAGATGTGAGAGATATAGCTAGATAGTCAATGTTAAAAAGATTTGGCTTTTTATATTCAATTCATGTTCAATACAAGACCTCATTAGTTTCCTTCTGATCATAAACATCAGGAAAAGCATAAAACAGAGAGGAGATGTATATGAAACAGAGAGGGGTGTGGATGATGGCTGGAGTGCAGGTGTCCTGGTTTGAACATGAGGAACAGATTTATGGGAAAGTTAATAAGCTCAATTTTGGACATAGTTATAATAATAGCCCAAATTTAATGTTTATAGAAATCTATCTGTATTTCAGCTCCTTTGATCTTTACAACAGCTCTGTGAAGTAAGTGCTTTAAAGATGAAGAAGGGTCAGATGAGAGTTAAATGACTTTCCCATGTTCACTTGAGTAAGTGTCAGAAGTACAATTTTAACCCAGGTTTTTCTAACTTCCACAGCTGGTGAACTTGATGTGCTGGTGGAACTGCCGAATAGAGTTTAATTTATTAAATGCCTATTATGTGCCAGCTACTGTGCTTGGTGCTGGGGATATGAGGCAGAATGAAATAGGCCTTTCCCTAAAGAGTTTACTTTTTTTTGGTGAGGACAACATGTACATATTTAAATATATGCAGAGCATATATGAAGTAAGGATATATGAAATAATTCTTTTGAGAATGGAACTAGGATCTGGGAGACATCAGGAAAGCTTTCATATAGACCAGGGGTTCGTGACCTTTTTTTTGTTTCATGGGCCCTTTGGGGAGTCTGATAAAGTCTATGGACTCTTCAGAATAATATCTTTAAATGTATAAACAAAATGCATAGGATTATAAAGGAAACCAAATAAATTTAATTAATTATAAAATATTTTAAAAATCTAAGGTCATGGATCCCAGATTGAGAACTCTTGATTTCGAAGGTGGGACTTGACTTTCCCCCTGCATGGACTTCGACACTTTTTTCTCACCTCCACTTCTTGATTTCTTTCAAGACTGAATTCAAACATCAAATTCTGTTTGAAGCTTTTGCAATCTTCTAGCTGTTAATATACTCCTTCCCCAAACTATCTTCTATTTATTTTTATGTTATATGTATGCTTGTATATGTATCTAACCCCTTACAATGTAAACTCCTTGAAGTCAGAGAATGTTGTATTTCTTTTCCCAGTGCTTAGCACAGAACCTGGCATATATAGTAAGTGCTTAATAAATGGTTGTTGATTAACTAGTTGATTAAAGGTTAAAGGAAATAGGGTTTCCTTCGAAGCAGAGATAAAAAAAGGGTATGGGTTTTGTGTATGGGGGACAACCTGTGAAATTACATAGAGATGGGAGATCATGCATGAGGAATAGCAGGAAGACCAATTTTGGCTGAACCATAGAGTTCAGGAAAGGAAGTAACATAAGGCAGGAGAGTTATGTTGAAGCCAGATTGTAAAAGGCTTTAAGTGACTAGTAGGAGTTTATATTTGTGTTTAGAAGTAATAGAGTGCCACTAGAATTTATTGGTAAATGACATGGTTAGATCTGTGCTTTAGAACAGTCACTTTGGCAGCACTGTGGATGATGGGCTACAGAGAGAAGAGACTGGAGAGAGGGAGACCAAATGGGGGCAGTTGCAATAATGTGGGTGAAAATTCTCCAATTTTCAAAGGATATTAATAGGCAGGCTTCAAAAGCAGAAATTCATATTATAAATAACCATATAAAAATGCTTTAAGTCACTAATAACTAGGGAAATCTGAATTAAGACAATTCTGAGGTTTCAATTCACACCCATCAGATTGGCTAAGTTGATTAAAAAAAGGTGACAAATGCTAATGAGGCTTAGGGAAAATAGGTACATTAATGCCCTGTTGGTGGCGCTGTCAACTAGCCATTCTGGAAAGTAACTTAAAATTACACTGAAAAAGCTACTAAACCATATATCCCCTTTTACTCAAAGTACCACTATTGGGCCTATATACCAGGGGAACCAAGGAAAGAGGAAAGGACCTTTATATGCAAAAATATTTGTAGCAGTTCATTTTGTAGTGTTAA